>NC_133820.1:73954181-74108377 GCF_047830755.1 Zonotrichia albicollis
GGGGCCCCATGCCCGGCCACCGCTGCCGCCGCCGGCTGCGCCCCGGCAGCGCGCCCGCTCCGCCGCCCGCCCGGCGCTCCTGCTCCCCGCGGCTGCCCATTCCCCCGCGCTGCCGCCGCCGCCGCCGCGCTGGGCTGGGCTGGGATGTGCGCGCCGCCCAGGACACTCCCCCTCCGCCGCGGGAAGGGCCGGAGCGGGGGAACAGTCACGGGCTCGGCCGGGAGGGGGGCGGGCGGGCCAGACGCGGGGGCGCGTCCGCGGAGGCTGCGGCAGCGCCGCGGGCAGTGGGCAGGGAGCGCCGCGGGATGGGAGCACTCGGGCAGGGAGCGCAGCGGGCATCGGGCAGGGAGGGAAGCGGGCAGGGAGCACAACAGGCAGGGAGGGAAGCGGGCAGCGGGCAGGGAGCACCGCGGGCAGGGAGCGCAGCGGGCAGCGGGCATCGGACAGGGAGGGAAGCGGGCAGGGAAGGAAGTGGCCGCTGTGCCGAGCCCAGCGGCGCGGCCACAGCCGAGAGCGGGCATGTCGGGTTTGTGTGTGCTCGCCCGGGCAGCGCTGGGACGAGGGAAAGAAGGTAGACCCGTCTGGAAACTAAGGCGGGAAAAAGATACTAAAAAGGAAAATAAGCTCGGCTTGTTGTTCGTCTGTAGAAAGCGGACGGAGTGCGACTTTTTACACGGGCCGATAGTCATCGGATAAGGGGAGCAGTTTTGAACTAAAAGAGGACAGATTTAAAATGAGGTGTTAAGGCATAAATTGTTTACTCTGAGAGTGGTGAGGCACTGGAACAAGTTGCCCAGAGAACCTGCGGTTGCCCTATCTCTGGACATGTTCGAGGCCAGATTGGATGGGGCCCTGAGCAACCTGATCTAGTGGATGCCATCCCTGCTCTTGACCGGGGGGATTTGAACGAAGATGATCTTTAAATTTGCTTCCCATCCAAACCATTCTGAGGTTCTGTGTTGTGCTGTGAGTGTCAGCAGGCAAATCGAGAATTAACAGCTGCACTGGCATTGCGGAGCCTTGGTGAATTGAGCAGCTTGTTCCTGCACGAAATGAAAGTCATGTTTTGGAAGAGATTGTAAGCGTTTGATTGGTGGAAAGAGTGTCCTGCTGGATTAGAGCAGCAACTACAATTTGCTGCTGGCTAAGAACTCAAAGGTCCTTTGCGGCAGAAAATTATGTGTTTTCATTTTATAGTCTCCAGTCACTATTGGCTAGACTATAAGCCTGCCGTAGAACTAGATGTGAAATCATCAGAACTCAGGAAGCTTTAGACAGCGCAAGACCAATTACACATTAATTTATCATGTTGGACTATCAAAAGGATTGCTAACCTCCCCAGCATTGGTTACACTGTCTATTTGCAATATCTCAAATAGAATTTTACATGCCCATCTTTAGCCTGAAAGTGCTCAATGGTCTGAATCCAGGCTACTGCTGAAAGCTTGAGTGCTGGGACTCTCAAGCACAGTGGAGCTGCCCTTTGCAGAGGTAATGTTTGTGTGGGAGTTGAAACTCACTAAATCACAGGAGCTGAAGACCACCTTAAGTGTCTCCATGCGCAGTGGCAAGCACAGTGTGCAGGCATTTCTTCTCAGCTAGGCACTAAAAACATAGAGCACAACAAAACATTTTCCTTCAGTTAAAAGAAAAATTACTCTTCCCTTTTCCTTTTCCAATTCCATGAGACAAACTCCATGTCCAAAGCAAAGAAGCAAAACCCAGTGTAATTGGAATCCCAGTCCAAAACCAACTTAATGCCTGAGTCTTTTGTAAAACTGCATCTTTCAAAAGCAAATAATAAGTGAAACATATAAAACATATTGTCTGGCAACTCTTGGGATGTTCTCGGGTATTGTGAGGAAGAGAGCTGTGGCTCAAACTTCATAGCATAGAATAGAATAGAATGGAATAGAACAGAAACAAAAACTTCCAAGACTGACTTTCTCTGGGACTGTAAACAAATCATATTAATTCCTTTGTCCCATATTCTCCATTCTTGAAATATAAATAGTGCAATACTGTTTGTCTGAATTAGAGATTTACCCCTTTCTTGCTAAAGTAAATGGCAGTGGAATCAGGGTCTGCTTTATTCAGTGAAACTCTTTAATAACCATTTCATCCCAAAATGACACTAACACAATAATCATATGTGAGCTAAACAGTAAAGCATTATGGTACTAAAAAAAGGTTTGGCTTTGGGTTTATTTATTATTCATTAATCTCTAGGGTTTTGAAACCACTCAGTATGTACCGCCCTTCTAAATTGTTTATATCTTTGCCATTCATTTCTAGCACAAATAGAACAGACAATGCAGTGTATACAGTTCAGAGTGAGCATGTATAATTCAAGAAAGAAATCAAACTGCTCAAGCCCTTTACTAAATTCTCATCCATATGCACTGTTCTGAACAATGCTTGGTGTTAAATGTGCCCATAAACTCAATCCTGTTTAAGGTACTTTGACTGGACATGCCTGGCAGATGCTTTTAGTTGACTCACATCTGCTATAATTTTATTCATTTCAACAGAAATATTGACTCATTTGGATTTAAGTCAGATTTGACACTGATTTATGTGGAGTTAGAATTCATAGACACTATAATTTTAGTTTTAGTGAATTGGCAGTCTACTCATGAATGAGTCTGAAGTCCCTACAAAATTCTACTGTTAAGTTTTGGTTTTTGTTTCTCTGATGTCACAGTTTCCTCTTATCTTATTCCTTCCTCTTATGCTTTTGGAATTACTGACCTATTCCTACACCATTTTTCATACCATTTCAGTCACTGCAGTTCCCTTGGGCCACTGATAGGGTAAATGGTGACTTTACTATTATAGCATTCAGGTTTTCATTATACTTGATGACTTTTGTTTTATTAAAACACAGGTGTAACAGCAGAATTAAAAGTTTTGTGGAGCATCTGGTACCTCTATAATATTTTATTTTGTTAGGCACCAGAATCATCTAGTAAGTCTTAAAGGCTCCTTGAAGACTAATGTGTCTAATAAATCTCCTGGTTAAGAAGTACTCCAGCCTCTTTAAGGAGAAGTACTCCAGCTGTGTGTGGGATATGGAATGAGGGGTGTGAGAGAAACAGCAGTATAGAAAAGATACCAAAATGGCTCCTTCACTCATTATTTTGGGGGAAAACCCCTTCCAAAGCTTCAGGAAAACATTGAACTGATTTAATTATATACTGAGTTTTGTTTTCTGGGAAAAGATGTTAGAAAGTTATGAGCCTAATTCCATGCAACCACTTGTAGTTAACCATATCTTTTTAACTTGCATCTTAGTACATAAAATCTAGTTATCACTTCATCCAAGATTCGTGTTGGAATTCAAGTGGTTCAGAAGGAGCAAGTGAGAGCATTTCTGTGGGATTCCTGATTGCCTCAGCTATGTCACAAACTGCAAGTCTGGGATCCAGCGACAAGTCCTCTAAGAAGTGTCATAGTTATTGATAAATAGATCAGACAGAAAAAGTACATTATTGTTATGGCAAAAATAGAGTATTTATTTTACTTTATCCTGAATAAAGAACGTAGGTATTGATACTCAATTGAAATGCTTTGTGTTTGTGGGCAGAGTTCCAGTGGCAGATGGGAGCCTTCCCAGGTGATTCATTCAGGACCATCACTTCTGAAAGAGAATATCAAATAGTATCTTTTGGCATGGCTGGCAACTGTGGCCAACTTTTACAAGAGACAGGGATGCAGGGACATTTTGCCCCCTGAATCTAGAAAAAAGCTCTCTGCTACAACCTGTGGTTGTACGGAGAAAGACTGTGGCATGAGATTTCCCCATCAGTGAAATTTAACTGATTCAGACGAAAAATATTTTTAGATTCCAGTCAGTGTGATGTTTTGAGACAGGTGCTCTTCAGTGGGGAAACAGTCCCGTTTTGCAGAGAAAGCCCTGGTGTGAGTATTGATTTCTAGTCACAGGAAATCTAAGAAAGACTTATAACTAACAGACTGCCACTTCACTGAAGATTTTACATTGCAGGAGATACAGGGCAAGTAAAAGAGATCTTTTAACTTTTAGCAATGTACACTTTTTATTGTTTTGCTGTTATGCTGAACTTCCTGTGCAGGGTGGTGGATTACAGTGTGAAAGATTCTTATGAATATTAGATAGTGACCTTTCTCGCAGAAGTGCTGAGCATCTGGCACTCGCGCTTTACTGAAAGCTGTGATCATTCTGTGTCACTGTAGATCAGACCTAGCATGATCATTCCGTTCTCAGCACAGAGCAGGAGAGGGACCCTGGCACTGCTTCCCCTTGTGTCACTGTAAGGCAGCACAAACGCTGGGTCCAGCTTGAATAAAGCAACAGTCGAGCTGGAAAGTGGATGACTCTTTGGTGTTTGTATCGCTGAAATCTCCTGTCACCCTTTCAAAGAGCTGGTTCTCGAAAGCTCTCTCAAGGTGAGCCTGCAAGGTTCTGCTCAACAGCTTTTCATGAACAAAACTCTGCTGCGGTCATGACAACCTCACAAGAAAGTAGCTAAAGTGTGAAAGCAGCTTCTAAACTTTACGAAGGAATACCCCATGAGGCAAAGTGGTGTTTGATAGGAAAGCTGACAAAGGTGGATGAGATTTTCCCGTCTGGTTAGCTTAGTGCCTGTTGGGGACTGCTATGCTGAAGTATCACAAATCAGAGCTGATAAACCGAGGCAGAGAAAAGAGACTTGAGGGGAAAAAAGCCTCCCGCTGTCTCTAAACCAAGTATTTGACACATTTGACCAACTTCTTCCTCAGGTTCTTTTGAGGTTTCATAGAAGTACGATTCTTTGGTTATGATGTTTTGTATATGTCTCCATGCATTTTGTGCTTTTCTTTTTATCTGGAAAAATGTCAATATAGTCCAGCAGTGAGAGATATATATATATACATATATATATATATATATATATATATGATCATATATATGATCACAATTTTATTTTCAAAAGAAAACTTAATTTATAATTTATTAACTAAGTATAGTTTTCTAAAATATAAGAGGAAGGAAGACTTTAACTCAGATTATATTCCAGCACATCTTTTTACCAGAGATTTTTATACTGTGTTTCACAGCATATGAACATTTGCTTTCACTGACTTCTTTTTAAGGCTTAAAATAATAATGAAACAACCCTTGTTTAGTAAAAGCCGGAGCACAGGCTGAGCTATAGTACTACTATGACACTCCTAAAAATTATTAATACCATGTGTCATTACAGTCCTTATCACATTAGTTCAGCGACAGCATTTCAGCTTCTGCCAACTCACTGTGTACATAATGTCTGCAAGTTATGAGAGTGTCATGAATATGTAGATATTCCTTAATTGACTTCTCATTGACATTAAGCCATGGCTTCTGAGCTGAAGTGGCAACCTTTTAGTGCCAGAAGCCACCTCTGAGGGGAGAACAGTGCTCACAGCAATGGAGCACAATGCACTGAAGAAGCCCTGTGATATGCCAGGTTGCCCACACATCAAGACATGAGTGTCAGTTCTTCTAAGCCAGCTACCAACAATCTGCAATCCCATCCAGTTTTCTGTAGTGGAAATGGTTAGTCAGTGGATATACCGCAGAGCATTTTTCCTCTGATTGCAGCAGCTCCAATGATATTTCAGCCTTTCTTTGTTCCTATGAAACAGGCAGTTGTATGTTTCCTTGTATGTGTATTTTTCCTTGTCAGTATGCATTTTTTTCCTGAAGTGCTTAGCTCTGCTCTGAAAAACATACCATATGTTGTAGCTTAACCTGAGCTCCTTGGCAATAGGGGATGGACATTTTCTTCCTTGACAATAAATTATTACATGAATTTTCCAAGGGCCAGATTCTGTCAGCTTCCTTCAGTCTATATTCAGGTAAAAATTCTTAATTAGCTGTTAGCTGTAATTCCCTAATGTTAGCTTATTCATTGCTCAGCAAAATGCATAAATAACTCAGAAAGTTTTTTGTTGAATGCAAGACAATTACTATCTGTTCTGGGATTTGGCCCAAATTGCATCTTTTATTTCAACAAGTGGATTGACCAATTCCTAGTGGGATTTAACACATTTTTATGTCTGTGATGAAACAAAGATAGTGAAACCAAACAACTTAATGCCTAAGCTACTTTTTAGATAATAGGAAAATATTCTGGCTGTATGCTTCAGAAATCTTGCAGCTGATAGAAGCTTTATTATTCATGTTGTCACTCTGACCACTCAGGTCCCATACTGAGATAAGAGACAATAATGTTTTCTCTGCAGAGGCCCTGGTTTCCCTTGGCAGAGCTAAACAAATAGTTGGTGCCAAACCTGTTCTGAGTTTCATCCAAATATGGATTTTCTTGAGTGTGTAAAAGCCTTTGGTCAGATCAAAACTGTACTTCTGTCTTGTTCAAATTTTGTATGTAGTGAAAAGAGAGTATTCATTAGAAAGAGTGGAATTTGCTTGCTCTAACTTTGCTGTCTCAAAATCAGGCATTCAGTCTAAGGCATTTTTTTTCTTCCTGAGATATAGACATTTCCAGAATATGTAAGTGAAAAGCAGAGGTGTCTAAAACAAGTGAAACAAATTGTTTTCTGCTTCTCTCTCAACTAAAAAATCAGGCTAGAGTGAGAAGCTTTAATGTAGATGCTTAAATTTCATCTGTTTAAAAGTAGATTATGGAGAAAGAGAAGGCTGAGTGTGCAGGCACAGTAGTTATATTGCAGATGTGACTTTAAACCATACTCTTAAAATAATCAGCAATATTCTTTGAGACTACTGTTAAGTTTAAAAAGCCTAAATGTAGGAAAACAACACCTTGCTTCTCACAAATTATCAATCAAGACATATTTACAGATGCTACATCTCACACAATAATTGCATCTGACAGAGGAAAAAAAAAGGTGATCTATTCGTAACAGTTTCAGAAAGTAAAATTCATTATATACATTATTATTTTAAGTACTAGCTTTATTCAGCAAACATCACTTTTTCTTCATGCTTATACAGTGTATCTCAGATAGTGAAGAAAATTATTTGTAGGAAGCTGATGTTTGAAGTTTTTATCCACAAAGAGATAGCACTTTCATTTGGCAAATTTGAGATTATATTTCTTTTAGCAGCACTGAAATATCGAATATTTGGCAACTTTTCTGTTCCTAGTTCTGCACATGTCTGCCACTCATGTAAAAACCATTTGATTAAAGAAATCAAAAACTCAGCAAGAAGTTCAGTAAAAGTGAAAAGGAATTTACTTCAGCGTAAAATAAAATTATCTAGTGTTTTACTTCTTCATACACTGACTTTCTTCAGGGAAAAAAAAGAATTTGTTTTGTTGAAAAATGAAAGTGCATGATTTGTGGAAAAATGTGCAGCCCCTATGCAAGGGTAAAACCTTTTTATTTATGGTAATATGGGATTGTGAAGGAAACACCAATTCATGCAAATTTCTATTTCAAATTTTATTGTAGTAATGTACTGTCTAATGTTACAGTGTCAACAACATAACCAGCATGTTAGTGTTTTCCCTATTCCTTAGGGATATAAAAAGCTCAATTTCAATTGTCTACCCAATGAACAACAGCATAGAACTGCTAGCTGGAATAGCTTTTACATGGCAGATTGCTTTTCTGGTACATCTCTTCAAAAATTGATATGTGCATAAATAGAACACCTATGTATAGAATATGGATTGTAAGTAAATTGACTGAGAAGATTTTAAAGCAGAGAAAAAAATTAACAATCCAAGGAATCCGACAGTAATGGGAACCGAATACTTCCTGATTTGAATTGTGTGCATTGTGATGCAAAGACAGAAAAATTTAAATGTCTGCATGTCATTCAAGGTATTTGTCTACATAGGGTCATTGAAAATAAAATACTTTTCCTGAATTAATCCTTCATTTGATACTAAGTGTTTTATATACCTTTTTAAAATATTAAGCAATGCAGGAGGTGATACTTGCAAAATGAACTATTGAAAAAAAACATTTTTCCCTCTATCCAATATTAACTCATGTCTTGTTCTGATCAGTCTGAAATTTTAAGGATTATGAATAGTCTTTTAATGAGTGGAAGCAGAAAGATCAGCTTCTGAAAAAACATAGTCATCATTGGTTTAAATACAAATTCTTTAATGTTGAAACCATTATGTGGATGTATTAAGACCCTAAAGTGTTAAAATGCCTGATATGTATGATATATATATATATCCAGCATATATGTTACTAATTTTTAGTGACCAAATTTCCTCCTCAGACCTGGATTGCCATGCTTGACCTTCTGCAACAGTAATATCCATCTCTCATCTTTCATTCAGCACAACCTGATACTAGTTTTTGTAAACGTACACACAGTTGTATGCACATAAAATAATGTAATGAATATTGATTTTTTTTTTGTTGTTTTTTAAGGACATACAATTATACTTGTTTTTACTTCACAATGGTCTATTGATTTGTATTTAGTTATTAGACATTCATCCATTACCTTCTTGTTTCACGATTATAGCTTTATTGTCACCAAAATCATAACCAGATTAAAATCTGACCTGTCTGACATAGACTGATATTTGTGTGTGTGTGTTAGTGTGTGTGTGTGTCTTGGAAAATGGAACATTAAAAAAAAAATTGAAAATGTTCTATTGAGTGTTGCTAGTTCCACTGCAGGTCAATCATTACTCTGGGTCAATGGAAATAATAATAGTTATTACAGGTCACTGAACTTTGTAACATCAGTGGCTTTGCACTGTTCAGAAGCTATTTTTAGAATTTATAAAAGGAGTTCAAGTTCATGAACTTTTTTCTTCAGCAAGTTTTACCCATTGCAAGTTTCAAGGTTGTTGTCATTTTAAAGCGAAAGCAACAAGGGAGAACCCTACAGCATCAAGACCTCCCACCAACTTGGAATGGATGCTTTTTCTCCCTTTAATGTACTTGATAAGAAGTTCATGCTATAGGGTAGGATTCAAAACAGCTTGTTAGTTGATCAAGGAGTCACTTAAAATTATCATAGTCTCTGTGAAGTATCCAAAGCTCCCTTGAGAGAAATATCATGCAATTTTACTCACCAAATATGTCTTACAACTGGCTTGTTTGCTTAAAGCCACAGATTGCCATGACTGGACAATGAAGTATCAAAAGACCTTTGACTCAGCAAGGAAGCCTCACCTTCACCTGAGGGATCAAGGTGTGGAATAGGAATAGGAAATATCTTTTTGTTTAAAGACTCCAGTAATGGCAGATGAGCTGCCAATCCATTTTTGTTAAATAGGCTGATGTTAGAGCTTTACTGACAATATGCTTTCAGGACTTTCTTCTGAGACAGGTACTTAAACTGACAGAAATTTCATAAGAGTGTTATGAGGATGATGAGGCAGATTGCCAAGGAGTTAGCAAAGCCTTAGCTGTTATTATTTAGTTATATTTGGCTATTTCCACATTACATGTAGAATTTAGGTAGAATTATATGTAGAATTTTGCTTCTCAGATTAATTCCTTTCTGAGTCTCCTAACTTTCTACTAATAAACCATGTATTCTTCAAACATGGTCTGGGCAGACACCTAATTATTCAATTTCTTGATCAAGACCTAAGATCAAGATCAAAGATCTTGATCTTAGGTCTTGATCAAGATCAAAACTTCACCTAACTATGGTGAAGTTTTGTTGTCTAGATGCCAGGTGCCTACCAAAACTGCTCTATCTTTCCCCTCCTCAGCTGGACAAGGGAAACTGGATGTAACAAAAGGTTTGTGCATCAAGATAAGGACAGGGTGAGGTCACTCACCAATTGCCATCATATGCTAAACAGATTCAACCTGGGGAAAATTAACTTAATATATTACCAATCAATTCAGATGAAGGTAATGAAAATAAAAGCTTAATCTTAAAACATCTTCCCCCCACCCCACCTTCCTGGGTTCAACTTCACTCCTGAATTCTCTACCTGTTCTGCTCCAGCAGCCCAGAGCATGGAAAATGGAGGATGCAGTCAGTTCATCACACATTGTCTCTGCCACACCTTCCTTCTTAGTACAACTCCTCACACCCTTCCCCTGCTCCATCATGGGGTCCCTTCCAGAGGAAACAGTTCTCCATGAACTTCCTCAGTGTGACTCCCTCCCACAGGCTGCAGTTCTTCATGAACTGCTCCAGAGTGGGTCCCTTCCATGGGCTGCAGGGTCGCAGCCTGGCTCACCATGGTCTGCACCGTGGGTTGCAGGAGAATCTCTGCTCCAGAGCCTGAAGAACCTCCTCTGCTTTCTGCAACAGCCTTGGTTTCTTCAGGGCTGTTTCTCCTGCACATTCTCACTCTTTTCTACTGGCTGAAGTTGCTGTTGGGCAGGATTTTCCCCTTCTTGTTAAATCTGCTACCCCAGAGGTACTGTCACCACTATCACCGATGGCCAGCAGCGGGTCCATCTGGGAGCTGGCATTGTCTCTGCTGCACATGGAGGAAGCTTCTGGCAGCTTCTAGTGGAAGTTCCTGCTGTAGATACACACTGCCAAGATCTTGCCATGCAAACCCAACACGGCACCTCACATGGCTGTGCATTTAGTCTCAGAGCTGGGTGTTACTGGGTTCCCGGGAGGTTCAGTGGGTGAACTTAACACTGCACCCTAAAATCAACACATTGGCTCTGATTTGAATGACTGGAACTGAAAAGATAGCTCTGATGTTGCTGGGGCTAATTAATATAGAGTTGGTGCTACATGATGGGGAATAGGGCTTTGATTGTTCCCTTGTCTTTCTGTATTTACCAGTGCAGATGGAGGCACTCAGTTCACTTCCTCTTCAAAGGACTGGGCATGTGGAAGGAGGAGGAGTGGTTCTAAGCTGACTTAAAGCAGCATATGTGCTATTCCACAGACCTCCATATACAGAGATGGAAACTTCATATGTTGGGAAACAGGCAGAGAAACTTCCCTCATTAGAAGCAAGATGAGACCAATTAACTTCAACTAAAAAGGCTGCCATCTTTGCCAGTATGCTATGTTGTGTTACAAAGTTCTCTGGCTCTATCTAGAAAGCTTCAGGAGAAAGAATGAGGTTTGGTAGCAGGTGAGCTAAAGAATTTGCTATAGTTTTAAAATGCCTGATCTGAAAAGAGCCACCTTAATGTCCTGCTGTAGTATCAGTTGGCTGAAGCTGAGCAGCTTCAATATTACCTTATCCATAAAGACAATTGCCAGTATGAAATAAACACCATAAGTAAAACAGGAGTCAAGCAGAGAAAGACAGGCACTAAAAAATATCTACACATTACTAATTTCTGACCTTTGGTACACTTAAACAAAAATTAAAAAAAAAAAAATTAGAAATCCAAAGCCTGCAAATTCTTCATCTTTCTCAAGCTGTTGTCTTGCTTTCTGAAGAGATGACACCTTCCCTTGTACTCCTGCTGCTTCATTTAATCTTTTGTGATTTAAATATAATTTCATTGTGTTTAGAAATAGTATTTGTTAGGGAGAAAGTTAAAGTAATTCCTTCACAGGGATAATAGAAAAAACCCAAAACAAAGCAACTGCACAAAACCAGGATTATTTTTGATCACAGCATGTGATGTCAGAAGAGGCAAAGTAGACATTAGAAATTGTCTGACTGAGGAATGTGCCATATTGTCACATGCATAATTCATTTTCCAGATAATGTAAAGCCTCATACACAATGTTCCTTGAAAATAAATATGAAGATAAACAACATATTTATCTGTTCCACTCATGCTGTACAGCAGAGGAGAAATCTATTCCTCTTTGCACTGAGGGAAAGGATTCTGGTGGATAAACTTATGCTACCTGCATACACTAGTAAATTAAACTTCTTTGAAAACTTTGAGTTATATGTAGCAAAAATATTGTGACTTTCAGAGAAAGATCGTGACTTCTTACAATGCTGGTGTGTTTATTTATAGTCATCCAAGACAAAAATAGCTTTGGAGGTTGTGATTCAAAAATGGTTTGACTGCTTGCACTTTACTCAGACAGTTTGGAGCAGAGGATCTATCCATTAAAAAAAAATCTCTAAGTTAAAGTGATCATATCTGTGATGACTCTAATGTAATAATACATTACATTTACATTTTTCATGTGTATCTAGGGTGCACCTTATTTTGCTTAAAAAAGGTTACAGAAATTGTTTACATGATTCCTGACTTCAGTTTTCACTTGTAAAAATTGAAAAAAATATTTATATTTATATTTATATTTATATTTATATTTATATTTATATTTATATTTATATTTATATCTATATCTATATATATATCTATATCTATATTTATATTAATTTATATTTATATTCATATTTATAATTATAATTATGATTATATTTATATTTATATTTATATTTATATTTATATTTATATTTATATTTATATAACAAGACTGTTCTATGATTCATTCAGTTTCTTAAAGTAAAAGATAATTTTAAATAACCACTGTATTTTTGTCAGCCCTTATCTGAAAATGCTTATAATTTTTCTTACATTTGTATTCTGCATGTTCATAAAAATCAGTAAAATTAATGTCTCAAATATCAGTGTAAACCATAGCAGAAATTCCAACAAATGATTTAATTTTAAATCTTTTTACTGACATGCAACATGTGTTTAACAGTGTACTTAATGAGATGATGAGTCAGTGGCTAAGTACTGATATTTTGGCTCACCTAGCATCCTATTGTTTTTTGATTGCATTCCACATCTGCTTTCTTATGGTATTTTTGCAGTGCGTGTAAGGCAGCTAAAAGGCTAAGAGCTTGATAGGTTAAAGTAAGATACACAGTTTTTAATATTTATAAAGACAATTAATAATATTCTACCGTTTACAGCATCTTCATGCTGGAAGAGCTTTAGTGCATGAATTATTCCAACAATGATATTTTATTCTGTTTTAAGTAATGGGAAACTGTGGCACAGCATTGTTCTGAGATTTTACCAAGATGTCTAACATCTAGGGGTAGGATTCGTCTCTCCCAACTTTTCAGTTCTGAAGCATGATCCATTTGACCCTCAGGAACCATCTAGAAACAGACTCACACATTTGTGTCAGTATCTCTGGTTTGACCATAAAGACGATTTGCTCAACTCTAAGCATTTGTGGTAATGTGGTATTAGTGTCTGGAAACAAATTAGAAGGCAAATTATCAATCAGTATATTTTTCTCCACCCTTTCTTTGTGTGAGCTGTGCTTCTTCTCCTGGCTTTGCATGTGTCTCTTCTAAGTGATGAATCCATGGCTGTACACTGTTATAAAGGGATTATATTAATTATCCTCAGTCTGGCTTATCAGGTTACCATACTCATGATTATTCATTGCAATTTTGGCTTGGTATTTTTGAACCTGTTTAGTCTTCCTTTAGACACATTATGGCAGCAGCAGATTTCAATGGTAGAGAACAGCTTGTTCAAAATGAAAAGTTATTATTTATTCAGTATGCTGCAGCAGAAACCAAAACCCAAGTAATAAGCTCTCTCACCTAAAGCCTGAAATCTACTCAAAGATGTGACAATTTACGCATAATCAAAGTTCTTCTCTCTTCACCTCCTTCATTTTGCATTTGGGCTGATACAGAGTCTTGACATCTCTATTTGCCCTTTAAACAGTATTGCCTATGGCTTATCTCCCAGCTATTTTCAAATTCTGCAAAATGTTTCACATGAAAAAACATGGAGGTTTCAAGATAAGAACACTATTTCCAAATAGGTCCCCGTGAGTTTAGTCAAGTTCATGAGTCCATAAGTGATAAGAGAATTGATGCCAGTGCCACCCATTTGAAGACTGAGGATTCAGTGGCATAACTGTCAATGCACTGAATATTAAATCAGAACATATATATACATAAAATTACTTTTCTTCCCTAGCATTAAAGCTGAGTTAAAAGAACTAGCTACTGTCCCATGATGCCACTTTTCTCTTAATTAAAGTTATTTGTTTGTTATTTTCATTAGTAGTCTTCTACATGCACTTTGGGGACTGTTTGTGACAAGAAGACCATGAAAACTTCATAATTACTTTGGTGGAAACACTTATAACTCCCTCAGCTACCTCTGTAAAATAGCTAATTTTAGCATGTGCTAAAATACTGAAATCAAGTGTGTAGGTAATCTTTTAAAAAACACAAAGAATTTCTCAGAATTGCTTTTTATTGAACCATGCTAAGGGATAAATACATCAAATATGAAGCCAGATATATGTGATAGTTTACATGTTTAAATATACAGAAGCAGGACTTTGAAGTTTGATTTCTATCAATATTCAGTGCTCCAGACATTCCTTCTACCAATGCTGTCAGAAAGGAAGAGCAAGAATAAAGATAAGGATGTCATTCCAATTTACTATAGTTAACAATGTTTGGTTATAGTAGCATAGATTTAGTTTGAAACAGTATTTTATTTTTTTTTTCTTTTCCCAAATGTTGAGTCATATTTCAACACAGAGATTGAAATTCACACTCTTCCTCTTTTGCATTTCTAATTTTTGCATAATGCTTTTAAAAGGTACAGAAATACATAGCATAATGTTTTCCTCATAAATCTTCAGCATAATATCTCAGTTTATACTGCAGAATTATCCCAGCTGTGGCAAAGTAATTTGGATTTACAGATTTTTCTTGCTGTAGTATTGGCTATTTTGATGAATACAGTGATAATCTCTTTCCCTGAACTCTTCTTCTGGCTAAATATCAATTGAAAGTTTGCTCTAACCCACGTAGAAGCATGAGGCTAAGGCTCTTTCCTGAGCACATTCTGCACATATCAAGTTATACCAGAGAGGCTATCTATGAGGTGCAAATATTCCTCTTCAGTGAGATGAACTGACACCATGCTTATTTTTCATGATAGGGTATATGGGTGATATTTAATAATCATGCAGACATAAATGTAATTTAAATTAGTAGCAGTTACTTTTACTGTCAGGGGTGGTTTTGCTATTTAGTCTATTTGCCTTTTTTTTTCTCTTTCTTTTAGTTCCTTTTTTTCCTGCTTTTTGCTTCTTTATTCTCTCTTCTATAATTTTCCCCTCCATTTTTTTTCTGCTTGTCATTTAAGGACACTGATTTTTGCAATACCAGTTTCTAACACAAATAATATTTTACACTAATATACTTTGATTCTTCAACTGGATACCTATATATTTCTATTTTTCCTTCTCCTAAATTAAGTTTCTTTTGAATTTCAGCCTTTTTTTTGGGTTACTTGTAGAAATTTTCACACTTTTGTTCTTGTATTTTTATTCTTTGCTTCTTAAAGATTGTTTTGGCTGGTGTTGTGGTTTAACTGCAGCCAGCTATCAAGCCCAACACAGCCACTCGCTCACTGCCCCACCAGCAGAACTGCAGAGAGAATCAGAATGCAAAAGATGGAAAATCATGGCTTGAGATGAAGACAGTTTAATAAGAGGGCCAAAAGCAGCATACACAAGCAAAATAAAACAAGGAATTGGTTCATTTCTTCCCATGGGCAGGCAGGTGTTCAGCCATCTCCAGGAGAGCAGTCACCATCTCACGTAATGGTGACTTGGAAAGACAGCAGCTGTTACTCCAAATGTTCCCCTCTTATTCCCTTGGTCAGTTTGGGTCACCTGACCTGGCTTTGTCCCCTGTCAACCTTCCAGGCACCCCCAAATTCCTTGCCAGCAGGAAAAGCAGAAAAGGCCTTGGCTCTGTGCAAGCCCTGCTCAGCAAAA
Organism: Zonotrichia albicollis; assembly: GCF_047830755.1. NCBI lineage: Eukaryota > Metazoa > Chordata > Aves > Passeriformes > Passerellidae > Zonotrichia > Zonotrichia albicollis. Next base: position 73,969,834 of record NC_133820.1, read on the forward strand.
ACAAAAACATCTTTCTGTTATCAGCCTTATGTTCAGCAGAAATCTCTACACCAGCAGCTGTGTAGAAAGGCAATTCTACCATGACCAAAACCAGCACAGACAGTCATTCTAGTTCATATTATTCTCCTGTCCTAAAAAGCTTTTAAATTAATTTTTGCTAAGAATTATCATATTTTTTTTATGTCAGAGTCAGTTTAATAAGGCAATGATGAAACATATTAATATTTATGTATATTTTGGGAATAAAAATTGTATACAGTTTTTTTTACTTTGATTTCATTATTTTCTAAAAGTATTTTTACTTATGCAGTAGTTTTATAGTTATTATTAGCATTTGCATCAGGAACAACTCTTTTTTATCCTTTGGGAGTTTTCTCCATCCATTTGCAGCATCAACACTTCAGATGGGAGAGGCCTACATGCAGATAATACTGAAAATTATGCCTTCCATAGTAGATGCTGCTTGCAAAGCCATGTTCAATAGTGAACAGTATCATATATAATTTACTGAATCCCTCAGGACTCCAGGTACTTTTAACTGGATCACTGAATAGAAAATTCCAGTGCATGGAATACTTTGGTTTTAGTGGTCATTACAGCTCATAATAATAGTTATGAATACCATATGAGTTGGAACAACCCAGTTTGGTAAAGTTACATGAATTAGAAAAAATGTGATTGCTGGGTATATTTGTGGACAGTATTAAAACATTTGGTTTTACAAAAGGATTTCTCTTACTTTATTAATTCCCAACATCAGGTAATTTGTTGAGTGTTCTGTGTTGTCCTATATTTTTCATTTTCCAGTGTCTTTCTTATTTGCAGAACCCAATCTTTATCATGGTATCACAGTAACTTAATAATAATTACCTTTTTCTTTTTTCCTTCAGTGACAAAGGGCTTGTCTTTATGTATCTCTTCCATTCCAATGTACTGCAATGTGGAGTGTTTCCTGCAGTTCACATTAAATAGCTCTTGATCACAGGCAATTGAGGGCAGCTTCTCATTTTGCCCTGGAGAACTCATGATTTATAGGCTGATGACTCTTCTCTTAGGCGAAAGCTGAATTTCAGTCATCTACATTATTTCCATTTACTTTAAATACATAATACATTATCTTTATTCTATGATTTTCATGTCGGCTTTCCTTCTCAAAGGAAAATGCAGTGTTGACAATATAGAGCTGGATTAGTGCTGAGTGCTATGGTACCCTTGAAAAATGTGGTTCATGCATTTCATGACCAGGTGGGTTCTACAGCTTGACCTCTGAGTTCTCTAGGCTTGGAAAGGTTTTTAGGGCTTCCAGTTGCATTATCCAGTGAGAAGTGCTAGGAAAATACTTACATTATCCCTAGAATAATTGCACAATTCAAGGTCTATTTTAAAAGTACCTAACTTTTTGCACTCTCATAAGAAAATTTTTCGTTCATCCTTGGCCTCCTTTCTTCCCTTTTCTTTCAGAACATTGCAAGGGACTAATATATTTATTTCTAAGTTAGTTTTTTTACTTTTCCACCTAGATTAAAATCTAGTATTGAGACAGAAGATATATATGAGAAAGATCAGTTCCATTACACCTTTTCACTTCTTTCCTGCTTTATGAAATTGAGATAGAGACTTAAAATATTATTTGACATTAAGATAATTTCTGTTTCTCCTCTGAAAGCTTACCCTCACTGGACAGCATAATGAAGAAGAGAAAGGAGAAGCAGGGAAAAAACTGAGAAAATTTTTTCTGAAACTGAAACTATGAGATATAAACTTCTTGCTTGCTCAACTCAGTGCCCAAACTATGAGATTGTACATAATTTTCTGTCTGATTGATGACTGTTTGATTAGATCATAAAAAGCTCAGCCTTGTGCTAAATACATATTCATAGAAGTAGGAGGAGAAATTTAATATATATATATCTTCCTTTTCAGGCAAATAGTCAAACGCTTGATTCTTTTATATAAGGATGTTTTCCTTCTATCTATTTTTCATCTGTAGATGCTAATCTTGCAGAGTACCAGACCAGGTGAACCAGGAACAGAGAATGAGGCACTCTTAGCTTGCAAAGTTTACATGTGAGATTTCAGTCAGGGGAGGAATTGCCCTTGCTTTGCTTTCCTGGTCCTTGGACACTTTGTGGTTGTGACAAATATGCCTTACTCTGCTTCAAAAATTAGTAAATGTTGCAGGAAATTCAGTAAAGGAGGAGGATGCTTAATCTCTTTGCAGTATTAGCCCTTTCTCTAATTTTTTTCCTTTTTTAGAAGTTACTCCAGCTGTCTATAGACACTTTTCACATTTTCCTTGAAGCTGTGGACAACAGTTTACTGAATGTATCTTCACCCAACATTTTTCTATGATGTTTCAAAGGCAAATGTTTTGGGTATTTTTCTTGATATACAAGCCTGTCTTCTGGTTTTCCAGAAAACTGCATCATACCTGAAGCAATATGTATAATTACATAAATGAAACTAAAGTTAAAATCTAAAGTACTATAAAGAAGCTTTGATTCTTTAATGCACACCTACTTTTGCTGTTGCAATATAGTATTTTTTTAAAACTTAGAGGAAGATGACAGTTCCTGTGAAAAGCAGTGTAAAAATATGTAAAAAACTGTAAAATATGTAAAAAAATATGTAAAAAATATGTAAAAAACTGTATTTTTCTTTGATCCAAGATTGGTGGTATCCTGGGCTGCATTTTGAAAATCATTGCCAGCAGGTTGAAGGTATCTCTCTACTCAGCCCTGGTGAGGGCACATCTGGAGTGCTGTGTCCAGTTCTGGGCTCCTCAGTACAGGAGAGACATGGAGCTCCTGGAACAGGTACAGTAGAGGGCTACAGAGATGATTAAGGGAGTGGAGTGTTTCTCTTCTATGAGCATTCTCTTCATTGACTAATGAACATTTAAGCGATTCAGTCATTTGTAGGATGGAAAAGCAGATGTTGTCTTGTTGTGAAAATGGCATAAATTCTGTGGGGAACAAAAAGAATGTTTTCTGGTCTTTATCATCTTAAATAAAATAGCACATTTAGTTTAGTTTCTGACTTCTCCAGGGACTGCATGCTTTTTACTGGAGACAGTAGCTGAGTAAGTCTGGAAGACTATGTCACATGTAGCTTTCACCAAAAAATTTGCCTGAATACAAGAGAAGAAATTTATTAGGAGGCCCACTTTATAGACCTTGCAAACAGTGCAATGTCTATGAAAACAAAAGGAGCTCTCAAAATCAATAGTGGTCGTTGTCAGCAACATCATCGCGATGTGCAATTCTGTAGCCTCTTTTAAATGAAATCACAAAGAATTTTGCAAATAATTGCAATCACACTTCACCAATGCCCTGTATAAAAATGTGCACTTTACCAGTCCCATATATTTTTCTTTTAAATTTGTGATCTTTCCTTTTAGAATTTTAAAACATTTTGTGTCATAAGAAAAACACAAGCAGAATATTTGAATATAAAGGTTAAAGAATCAGTATTCTAAAGCTGCAGAGGATAGGCATTTATTGCTGAACAACACAGCTTCTGACTATCTTGCTAATAAGATTTTCTAAAAGTGTTCTATTAATATAGGACACAGGTCCATTTTCAGAAGTGAAAATTAGATTGGTATTACACTATGTTCACATACATTTACGCCTCTATTCTGTTAGAAGTTGCACTAACCAATAAGTCACAATACAAAATATTTTAGTAGCTTCAAAAATATGGTCCTTTGGAACCTCAGGCTAATTACAATTCAGTTCAAACTGGGCTTTTAATTATCTAAGTTACTTTTGAAAATTTAATCTCTAATTCATTAATGCCCAGATGCTTACAATTATGAAGGCTTTTAAATCCCTCTTAAGTGCTAGCTAAGAGCCCAGATACCTTTCAGACTCCGATGTTCAGTAGTTTTGGCCAATGTCACTTTGGAAATACTTGTGTCTCAGTTGGAGACAGCTTTGCAATGCATGACCCTTACAGAGATATTTTATTTGTTATTAGCTGCATTGTGTGAAAATGTACTCCACATCAATATACATCCATGAGATATTTTCAAGCAGAAAAGTGAAAGGTGTATCCTACACCAGCCATTTTTTCCCCATTCTAAAAATATCTAGACGTGCTTCAGGCCTCTTGATTGTGTGGAAAACTCTACTATGTCTTCCAGATTTAGAAAAATATGAGATTGAGAGCCCTTGTGCATTTAATCATATGTGCAAAGAGTTAATTGGAACCATCTGTCTCTTCAGGACAGAGTTGAGTCTTGTGAATCACCTAGTAGGAATTTCTTTTTCCCTGTTGACTTTCCTGAAGCAACTTTTAATATAGTGTCAGACACAGGAAGAGAGTCCTATTTTTATATTTACATCAGCTGTTTTGAGGCAGTCAAGAGCTAAAACAGTTGCAGCAATGTTTGAAAGAGGAAAACACGACAAGAAAGGATCAGAAAACATATGGGATTTGTTTGGAAGTTTAGAACTGCATGACTTTCAGCATCAACATTTTGTGCAAAGATGGCTAATTCTGCACAACTTCCAACATCACTGTTCTGTGCACCAGCACAAACAGGAAAAGTTTTCTTTGTTTCTAAATAAAGAGATGAAAGTTACTTTTGTACTTAGATTGTTTCACGTGGTGCATAACACATCAGGAACAGGCATGTGCTTCTCACTCATGCAATCATATATCTGTTATATATTGTGTGATTGTTGCTGAAGTAAAAAAATTTACTCCTTTAAAGAGTGTGGCTGATGCAAGTGGTATTAGTGAATACTTGCCTTGTATTTTACAGGAAATTCTGAGCCTAGTTTCCAGTACTGTGGCAGTGCTGGAATGATTGATAGTGTGCAGGCATACGTATATGTATATGCCTATGTGTATGTATATGTATATGTATATTTTCATATTCATGTAATCAGGATTTTGGTGGTTATTTGCTCCTGCCTTGTACTTGTAGTTTTTATTCTTATTAACAAATTTTGTGATAGTAAGATGTTAATTTGTATTAAAAGGGGAATTTTTGTTCTTTTATATTTCCAGAAATAAAAGACTTTCTTCCTCCACAAGTGAAAACTCATCATAGTCTAAGGAGAAACCTACATATTTTTGTATAGATAATAGGCCATCTCTATCAGTATCCAAGAAGTGTAATCACTGAAGGTCATACTCTACGGCAAATGGTATACAACAATGTTAAATGAGGGTGCTGCCTGAAGACAAGAGTTCTGGAGTTCTGGAGCTGTCTTCAAAGCTTGTACTGCTCATGTAGATCTTAATTCAAAACTTTACCATACTGCATATGGTGGGGCTGAAGCAATTCACAGCAACAGCAGGAGGTGTTAATGACAACATCTATGTGTGATGTTTCAGTGTATTTCAGGACATAGAAGATAATTGATGCTTTGGGATCTCACGTATGTGTGATAAAATTGAGCTAATTATTCTTTATAGCCTGAGATTTAATTCTTCCAGGCAGGAGAATTCATGGAGCTTTGATTATGACTTTAAAAAAGAGATAATTGATTAAGGGATATATTTTTTTTTTAATTTTGTCAAATAGAACAAAGATATGTAGTACTTCATTCCCAGAAAGTAAAGAAAGAGTAACTAACAAATCAGACCCAAAAGTAAATATTTCTATTTGTTTCACAGATGTGATTAAGGCAATTCCAAAAAGCCTACAAAATCCCCTGATCTTGCTGACAGTAATGAAAACAAAATCAGTGGAAGAAACACTTTTTTAGTGGTGACAATAAATATCCTATCTGTTTTTCACTCACCCAGTAAACCAAATTTGGAGGCCTTTTTGTGAGCAGGGAAAAAAAAGAAAAAGGAAATGTTTGCTTCTGTTTCTGTTTGTTTAATGTCAAATATGCTCATTTTCCAAGCATATTGTTCGTTGTATTAGCTCCAATATTTTTTCACCTTGAGAACAGAGAATATATAGGATAGTCTTGAATCTCTTTTATCTGAGTGATTCTTTCCACAGATGAAAACAACAAGCAAGACAACATGTATTCATAAAATAAAACTCTATTCTGAACAGCAGGCATGGTTCTGGCTTACCTGGAAAGAAAATGCACATGATGAGGAAGCTAAGGTGTGGCTAGGGAATGGGAACATACCAGGGTCCTATTTAGTTTTGGGGTCTTTGTGTGCTGGCAAAGTGATTCCTGAAGAAGAAAGGTTTGGAAGACACCTAAGGGACTCTTGAGTCCAATCCCCAGACATCACAAACAACTATATTTTATAAACTGTAAGAAGCTATGCCACTTACATTAGGATTTATTATTTTTCCCCAGAATTATTCTGGGATTAATAAATTTTGCAACTATCAGTTATCAACTATGAACTGACAGTGATATGGAAAGGGTTTCACTAGGAGTAAAAATATTTTCTACTATAAAATTCAGTTGAAATGGACAGATGACATTGGGCTGATAACCCTTTCTCTATTCTGCCATCGTTTAGTTAAAAAAACCCCAATCCAAATAGTTGTTGTTTGTTTAGAGACAAGGAGGTGGCTAAATATATGTCCATTGTTCTTATAAAACAGCATCCAAGTTCACAGGAAAACACTGGAAGTATTTTTTTTACCTTAGAGACACCACCTTCTAAAGAGGACAGCAGGTAATTTTTAGACCCAGACTCCTCTTTCCTAAGTTAGATACCTAAAGTGCATTTACATAGATTTTCAAAAGAATTGCTTGCCTTTTTGCAACAGCTCACTTCCCACAGGCTGGATGTAAAGTTATTCTTTACGCTTGAGGGACTGTGTTTGGATGAGCTGATGGTCTGCCTGAGTGTTGCCTTTTAACTTGTCTAGCCTGGGTGGATAGCTGTGGGCTCATAAAATGATCTCATTTAATTCCTGCTGTTGACTCCTCACCACCTCCTTTACCTTTTCTGTGTACAATGTTCTGTTTATTCCCGCCTGTACTTGAGTAGAATCCCCTTCCTCAAATTTATTTTAAAGAGACAAGTGATAAGTTTAACATCAGGGACTTTAAAGTGAGCATCTGGTAGTCAATAATTTTTTTCCTGGAAAATCAGGCCAGGAAGGACACCATGTGTTAAGAGCCTTCCAAACCACTATTCATAGCTTCATAGTCAGGCTGCTTCTTGTTTTATAGACTCCTGAAGACTCAGTAGTCAGACTAAATTTGGAACTTTGTTCTCTTGGAGTGTCACAGGTTGGGCAGGCATGCCCAATAAGTGAAGATACTTTCTGATGTGTGATATAGGAAAGATTTGAGAAGGCCAGTTCCCTTAATTGTGGGGTACAGTTCATGTCTATAGATCCTTACACTGTCTACTCTTCACTCTATTCAGAAACAGCCCAAGAGAGAGGGTACAAGGCCCAAGAAACCCACCAGAAATCTCATCACAATATCCTAATCAATATCCTTAATTTGTTAAAATTTACCCTTTTAAAATCAAACCCCTTCCTCCCAGATCAACTAGTAGCAAAATAAAACAGATACAATCATGTCCACACAATGCAGTTAGAAAATCTACTGAAAATCTAACATTTTTCAGGCTTGAAGAAGTCTCCTAGCAGCAGTCATCTGCAGTGCCACTATGATTGCACTGTCTCTATAGAAAAGCTACTGGTAATATGTATTTCTTCCTCTCACAGGATCCTCAGATTTTTTTTCACACTAGCTCCCTGTTGCCGTCTAAGTTTCAAATTTTTCCTTATGGTGCAATTTGATTTTTCTTTACTCTGAAGTAATGAGTGGATTATTTGATTCCTCTTTTCTATCTTCTTCTTTCTTCCTCGTGGCTATAATATCTGTCACGACTATAGAAAAATAGAGTAAACGCAGTATTTAGATTTTTTTAGAGCCTAAAGGGGGATTAATGTGATGAAAAATAGGTTACATGAACTTCCTTAGAGAACAAATAGTAAGACTTTAAATTTGGGTCAGGGTTCTGTGGAAGAACAGAACTGAGTAGAAGACTTCTGTGATTATTGGCCATACACAGCACTGATGATGAAGAAAGCCATTTCACTCTGTTATGATGAGAGACCCATGCTAGTTCTGAAGCACATTCATGCAGCATGGGGGTCATTAAAGCATGAATCATCAACCTAAATGATGGAACAAAATCTTCTGGACAGCCATGGGGGTAATTTTTGCATTTGATTAGCTACTAGCTGAGACAAATTTGGGAAAAATTACAAAAATGCAAACATTTTTGGTTAATTAAATAATATTTATGAGATCTTTTTTTGACAGAAAATGCTTTTTGTAATCAGTAGAACTCAGTGAATAAATCCATGTCTTTCCTGGACTGTGCTTGTCTAAAATTATTTCATTTAATGATTTGGTCTGGGCAATCATGCTGTGGCTCATATATTCCTATATCAATATGTTAACCCTTTACAATGATTTTCTCTATTCTTACATTATTCTTTTATCATACTTTCTTCTTAAGAAAACAATTTAACAAAAAATTTTTAGTGTATGTTCTATGTACAAATTAAATACTATTAAAGATCTTGAAAGATCACTTGTGAAACACATATATCAATGAAAAAAGATGGCAAATTTTTCCACTGCTGTTAGGATTCATGAAGTGTCTTGTTGGACACAGTGTTTTCAGAGAATCATTGAAAGTTAGGATTCATGAAGTGTCTTGTTGGACACAGTGTTTTCAGAGAATCATTGAAACAATATTAGATTGCATGAAGCCAATATTGGTCGTATTTAACAAACTAATGGAAAGAACATTTGGACTGATGAAACTGGATAATTACCAGTTGGCACTTATTCTCAAATATTGGCTGAAGTTTAAAAAAGACTTGTGGGTAGCAGTTTATGTCCATCTCAAAACAACCACTTTGCAGGGTCTCATTAGGTGTCTTCAATTGTTAATTTATTTGCCTTAGGACAAAACAGTTTGTTAAATTAAAGTAAAAAAGAACAAAGGAGTTTTGAATTTTTTTTTAAAATGACAACATGCCTTTCAGTGCTGCTGCAGCAGAATATTTTTACTAAGATTCTGGAATTTTGGTTTCAGGCAGGTATTCACCTAACAGCTTGCTACAGTTCACAGAGGATTGTCCCACTGGGTCTCTGTGGGTCTTTAAAACAAAACGAAAAAACTCAGTTTAGCAAGTTTGAGTTTTGCTTTTGCTTTTCTGGCATATTTGACAACAAAAATATGTATAAACATCCACTTTTTCAAAATGATAGGCATTTTATTTCCAGTGATATATACCAATTTCAACATTAGAATTATTCACAACTAAAAGAAAATGTTTGCGCTGATTTTTATTCAGCTAACTACAGACTGGTGTAATACTGACTGCATGAACACTGAATATAGAAACAGGGAATTTCCTTGGTCTGTAAAATATGTCCACCTGCAGCCTCTTCCTGTGATTGGAATAAACTATATTGTCTATTTCACTGATTTTCAGCCATGCTAGTATCTTTGCAAAACACTAGAAAGGAGGGAGATTGTAGACTTCAAATCCAATGAAGCAGAAGGTAATCTTTGAAAAACTAACTGGTTACTTGAACTAGCTGACAGACAATCTTGAAATTTAAAATACCTTGTAGGCATTATTACATTCATATGCATTCATTATTACATTCACATTCATTCATGTGAATATGAAGAGATGAAGAGGAATATAATAGAACTTGTGTCAATGTTGAACATTTCAGAAACTATCTGGCATCACCCACTGACAGTGAAGAAGTTAAGGACATCAGAAAATGACATTTCCTGCCTAAAATTTAGTTTTATAAGTGAAATGGAAAAATAGAAAATAATTCATAAATGTCTACAAAGAAAATAGGATCACATGTATAAATTGTTCCAGCAAAGAAATGTTTTAAATATGTCTAACATTTTTTTTTATTTCCTAATGATTTCTTTAAATAAAATATAGAAATTCTTTAATAAAGCTTTTTCATGCTCTCAAAGTGTAATGATGTAATTTGTTAGATGAATAAGTGCTTTTCTTTGAAAAACTATAAAAAGTTTAACATCGGCATGATGGATCACTACAGAGACCGCTTAGATAAAAGAGACCAGAGTTTGTAGAATTTCAGAGCTATATGACATTACTGTGCCAAGATCTAAACCCTCTCAATAGTGTGACCTACATGGCTCCCTTAACATTGCAGCAGGATAGTTCTCTATATCTGCAATAGTAATTTTATGTTATCACAGTATCTCTGATTCAATTGGTCTACACTTCTTCTTTTAAGCTGGTGACAAAGCCAGCATTGAGTTAGCTGTCACAATCAAATGTTTGTGAAATGATAAAGCACATGTTTTTAATTGCAAATAATGAATGCTGATTAGCATAAAGTAAAAAGCTTCACTGTGAAGCATGACAGACTCATTGAATAGTCACAGTGAGGTCACCACAGTCTCAATAGAGCGGTCATCTTGTAGCAAGACTGAAAAATAAACTTGATGATTCTTTGACATGGTTTTCTTATAGCCTGCATTAATATCAAAGAACAAGTCAAACTTAAGTATTTCTTGGACAGTGTTGTAAAGTTAGAAAATAGAAATTTGGTGAGGGACAAATTTAGGATGGGCAATTTTTCAAAACTGCTTTGCAGTGTGAATATTTAACATCCATGCAATTACTTTTTCTATAAAAGGCACATTGGAACATTTTAAATTATAATACTTAATGTTTTCTGTCTTCCATATTTGGTTATCAATGAATTAACAGAGATCTTTCAGCACTGAAGCACTTATATTTGGTTTCTTCTGATATAGGTTCTCTGATGAACTAAACATAGTAGGAACAAATGCATCATTTTCCAGAAAAAACCAACAAAGCTTTATACTGTATCTATAGCATCAGTTCCATCTGTTTATAAAAAGACTTTGTGCCTTCAAGGTAAAAATGAATGAATGACTCTTTTTCTCTCATTTTTTACTCCTTTCTCATGTCTGATTATTTTAATTTGATACTAAGATGGACTTCTTTTTGGTTTTCACTACTCAAATCAATGACAGCTAAGTCCTATAAAGTTTGGCAGCTGTATGTAATAGATGAATCATGAACACTGAAGATGCCACAGATGCTGCTCTGAGGAGTTTATCTGCAGTAAGTGAAAATATGAGGAACAACCATGACAAAAATAGAAGGAAAGAAATAACAAATTAATGTTAATTAGATCATGCAGTCAGCTAGTTATTGCACAGCACACTGATTCCGTGCACTGTCCCCTAAGATAAACTCTGAATAAACAAATTGTAGGAAAGGGAAATATTTTCCAGATGAATGATAAAATTAGCTCAAAATTATAGTAAGAGTGCTTTGGTATTTACAGGGTGGGGTTGGTGTTTTTAACATTATTTTATATATCTATGAAAACAATATTCCCAAAGTGTGTATGATCTTATGATCTGAGCAATGTTGGCAACTAGTTCCTTTTTCTTTTTTTTTTTTTTTTTGAGGTGTAGACTGTTACTGACATTCAGGAGGCCACGATAAAATAACCAATCTTAGTACTTTTCTGGTACACTGTACAGCCTTGAGAAACTGGACTGAAATATTATCATGAGGGAAACTTCACCTGTTCTTACATAAGCGATTTTTCCAGAAAACCATTATGATTTACTCAAATATATTTGTTGTTTGAAATGTGTCCGGTTTATCTCGGCTGTTAACCGAAAGGTTGGTGGTTCGAGCCCACCCAGGGACGCCAAATGTCCGGTTTATCTCGGCTGTTTGAGGGGCCTGGAAGGCCCGGGGGTGGCCTTGGGGCAGCCCGCGTGTCGAAGGACGAGAAGAGGCTTCAGTTCTTCTTTCTGGTTTTATGTTTATTAATTGTTTATCTAAAAGATGTTCTTTCAGCCTAACAAAGATCCACTCAGCAGTCAGCCATGGGCACACTGTCTCTGCCCTCCGGGCAGCCACGTATCTTTATACCCATTGTGACGTATACAATATTTATCATTTTTCCCCAATACCATCTATTCTTATAACTCGATGTACTCTCAGCAATAACCAATCCAAAGGTGCCACCGTGGCCAAAGAAGATGGAGGAGAGGAGGAAGAAGAAGGAGGGCAGGACACACCCCAATTCCTCCATCTTACTCTAAACCCCCTTGTACATAAATCCTAAACCTTGTGTCTCACTCTCTAATTAGCTAATCCCTTCACCATTCACCCTGTGAAGCCCTCATCCTTGTCGTCTCCTGTGTAGGGTTAAAGTCCAGCTACCAGATACTTCTGGCAACATTCCAGGACTCCCGAGACCCCCAAGCTGGTCTCGGTGGCTCAGCATCTCAGGACTGAGATCTTGAGATCCGACAAAATGATGTTAGCAATTAGCATGAATAACAGCTGGCCTGGGTTTTGCTCATAAGAATTCATTTGTAGCTGTTTCATGTGAAGAAGCACAGCTACTTTGAATACCTGGAAACATTATGCATTACATTCCTTTTACTTGAACAGTTTGACATGATTCATGGAATGAAATTTCCAGCCTGATGATAAGACTCACATCGTGTGAGCACCTGAATGATTCATTTAAGATGGAATTTTCTAGGTAAAGCTTTCAGATGAGTCAGAGTTTATTGCTTCTATTAGCTGAAGTCAAAGTAAAAAATCCAGGAGACAGACAGATAGATAGATACATACATACATACATAAGAAAAATTTATGTTTTTCTCTGATCACCATTCCCAATCTATGCTTCATTGAATATATATGCTAACTGTTGAGACCACAGTCTACCTTTACAGATTTATAATTCTCGTGAATTATAACCAGCAATTGTCAGAATCACAAATTTACAAGTATTCTTATTGGTATTCTTATGTCCCTTTCAAGTGAGTTTAGTTCAGATTGTAAAGCCCCAGTATGCTTGAAAACTTGGAATAATGTGTTTCTGAAGGCACACTGATTTGAAAGGCACATGGAGATAGTATCTAATGGGATGTGCAAATGAAACTTTCAGTCCCTGTTTAACAGCAAAGAAACAGAAAAATCAATAGAAAAGGCCAACAATCTACAAACTACTGTGGGAGAAAGTGTTTTAGTTGTAGACCTTTTCCATCAATGCTTATTTTCCTGCACCATCAGTTTTAAGCACTCCCAGCATTTGGTCTCTGATTTACTGACTATATCATTAGTGCTTTTCAGACATCTTTTCCACACTGCCTCTCATTTTCTGAATCACAAAATCGCAATTTATCTGTGTTAATGATATTTATAAACCTCTAAGATATTTGATATGTGCACAGCATATTCATATGATTTCTGCATGCAGGTATTCAGTCCTGAGTGAAAAAGATTCTGGGTAGAAACGGTATTTTTTTCTTAATAAGTTAAACAGTCAATAGGATTAATTTTTTCCAATTTCCTAAATAGCCAAAATTGTCCAGCTGGGAAGACAGGTGCAAATAATAACATACATATATGTTTGTGCACACAAGTAATGTGTATCCATATACACTTGCATTGTTATGCATGCCTCAGGAAAAGATTATTTTTAAAGAAATACAAAAGAAAAATGTTCAGACAGGTTAAACTGCAAAATTCGGTGTCAATAGCTAGATCATTAGTGGTGCTCATTATGAATGGAAACTTCACTTAATAATTTACATTTACACAATTTTATTTAATCAGTTTAAAAAGTCTGAGAATTATTGTTGCCTATTCAGAAGAACTTTTCCTTCAACAGCCAATAGTTTATCAAAAAAGGCTCCAGATCTTTGAGGAGAAGACATCTTTTAAATGCTACAGTTCATATCATGGAGTCATTCTACAGTGACTCTGAGGTGATATGACTCCTGAAAGATTGAAAAAGTGACTATGAATGAGGGTTTCTATTAATCCATTTATATAGTTGTCGTCTGAGAATTTGAAGTCTTCTTTAAATGTCCAGGATGTTGCTTGTGTGCCTGAGATCAGGTTGATTGCACCCACTTTAGATGTCTGCAATACAAATACACCTTTTTGAGCAATTTTTTTTACTTCTTGTATAGTTGGTAGAAATAAACAAGAACTTTTGTGATAGAAATTGTCTAAAGAAGATTTCTGCATTAGGCCAGGCAAGGTCTTTTCTAGATTTCTGAACACGCTCGCTTTCTTTCTCTCCCTAAACTTCCTGCTGAGGCTTACAGTAGATGTTCTTGATTCTTCAGGTTTAGGCAGAGGATCAAGGGCTTCATATTCAAGCAAGCAATCTGAATTTAATATTTTTCTGTTCATCAGTGCCTGATCTTTGCCATTGGTATATCTATGGAAAATTATATCTGTTCATGTTGCTTCAAGAATTATTCTGTTCACTACTGTCCCAATTACAAAAAAAACCCAATTTTGGCACAGCCCATTACACTATGTCTTAGTGTAAAATGATCAGAAATTTGAAGAAGTTGTGGAGGATGTCTGATATAAACTATATACTTTGATGTTTCCTGTAAAAAGTGGAGGGTAGAAGGAATTTTGAAGGCGTCTTTTCAACTTTATTGTGTTACTAATGTGAGGCTATACAGTTAATACATACAGTAATAAATCAAAGCTTCTAGGAATTGCTAACCAAATAGAATTTATTCTGCACATCATTATGTGTTAATGTATATAGCTGACAAATAAAACTCACAGTTTCAAAAGGCAAGAAGAAGTAATCAAATGTTGAAGAAAAAAGTTTATAGTGTCTCCTATTACTATTCAAATGGAAAAAATTTTCTCTCCTAGGGAAAGCTGAGCTGTTTCTAGCTTTATTCTTTTTTTTTTAAAATCCTGCTATAAGTTAGGAAAAGTGTATAACAAATATGAGAACAAGATTGTCATTTATGTCATGTACCATAAGCAATGCCTAGGTACTGGTTAGAAAGCACTTCTTGTTTCAAAGGAAAATAAGAATATTGGCATCATTTATACAGGTTCTTGATTCACTTGCAGCTTACTGTCAATTCCTGCCTGCAGTGTATGTAAATGTAAACAAATAGTCTTCAGACATGAATATTCAAGCAATTAACAGGTGAATTTCAGTCATTTAATTTATTGAGGAAAAAAATTACAATTCCTACCCAAGATGACAGCATTTTACTTTTCACTGAGGGAACATATGGGGATTATCAGACTAGACAAATAAGGTCTTGATGTGCAAATTTAGGCAGACAAATAATTACCTGCCTAATTATGTATAATAGGTAGTCACTCTCATAAGTGACTTCACATAATTTTAAGGTTTTTAGGGATATCTGTCGATTATTTACTCAAACATTCAGTTTTAATACAGTCATTTTGATTCTTGAGGTTTGAATCAAAACACTTGCATTTCTTGCTAGAATTTTCTCTCTCTCCCCATTGCACTATTTTAAAGGGTTCTTTTGGCACTGCCATTTAATAGTTTGCATTTCTTTTATTTTAGAAAGCAGTTTAAGTGCTCTGAAACTGAGACCTTCATTGTACTGTTGGATAAATGTGACAAGTGTGATTGATGTTATTCATTGCTCTTTATTAAAGTCTTTCTGAGAGGACTTAAAATGTGGTAGACTTTTTTGCAGCTACCAAAGTAGAGATTATTCTGATATTGGACTAATGTAAGGGAAGACTGCTTGATCAGAAAGGTTGACACGAAGGTGTTAGAATTCTTTTTTTTTTGGTATGAAAAATTCTTGATAAATTTTTATTAGGTTTTATGGATGACTTTATAATAGATGTAGAAGAAGGACTTCTGAAGGGAGGCAAATTAAGCATGGAGATACGCTCACAGACCACTGCCACAGGTGCTAATGATACAGGAACTTCTGGAAGAATCACAGGGGTACTTATGGGAAGAGACAAAGAGGGAACCAAGCTCTCAGGCTGCTAGAGGCAGAAGGTCACAAGTACAGACCACACTCCCCAGGTTCACCAGCACACAAATTCCTTAAACACCAGCACAGACCCTCTGTCTGCCCTGCCCCAGCATTCCTGCCTGGATTCTGGTTTCTCCTTATCCTCTCCATGAGTCCCTGATTCACTGTCTGGTCCCACTGGGTACTCACTGCAGACTCTGGCAGAGTTTATTTAACCCCTACCAAATTGTATTTTATATAGGGGTTAAATATACTCTAGTAGAGGAAGTGTAAAACTGAGTCCTGATCAGAATTACTTCAGTTACTTCAGAAACTTGCATTTTTATGCAACACTGGATAAAAATTTTACAACAGCAAAAACCATTGAATTACTGAATAACCTTACTTACACACTCTTCCCTTGTCCCTGTGAATTTGAGAGGCATCTGCAGGAGTGGGGCTCCATGGCAAGTTGAGACTGTCATGTGGGCTCTGAGCATGGTGGGCAGAGCCCAGGGCTGGTTAGAGGGTCCAGAGGCAGCCCCCAACATGGTAAGTGATGAACCAAGTCCAAGGTGCAATCATGAGATCCAGTGAAGAGCAGGAGGAAAGGGTGACACAGCCACAGTTGGAGAAGGTTGGAGAAGGTACATCTCAATGTATCTGTTGATCTAGATAAGTCCATGCCACAGCAGGTACACCCTGAAGTGTCTCTCAGTGGCCATGGACTAATTCACTGCACAGCAGGTACTGAAGATGCTGTGGTCCTTGGATAAGGCCACACTGGAGCAGGTACACCCCTGAGAGGTGGTACTCTACAGATGAGGCCATGCTGGAGCAGGAGGGAGGGGAAGAGTTCACTGCTGACACAAAGGGATCAGGATTGCTGACTGTAGTGGATATACCTTTAAATTGTTGTAAGCCGTGATTAGAGATGCATTTTACAGAAGGCACTACAGGAAGAACCACCTGAACAAGTAGAGGATGAGCATCACAGGAAGCAGGACAAGTGCAGTAATGACCCAAGCTGAGTGTGAAGGGTGGTGGGGGTTAATGAGGATGTACTGGATATTGCCTTACCTATTAAAGCACCTTTATTTCAAGTCATGCAGTTTTACCCTTTTGATTATCCTCTCCAAGACACTGGCAGAAGGTGAGTGTGGTGTGTAGAACTGAGCTGCCTACCAGAGTTAAACTACAAGAACAGGAAAGAACTGAACTCAGCTCTATATACGCTGCACTGTGAGGAGTGTGCAGTGGTGCAGTCAAGACTTATCCAAGAGAAGGCAGTTATATCATTTCTGCAGCTGAACAACACCCAATTTCTGTGATTCACAGTATTCTGATGCAGGACATACCTTGCCAACAAATTCCTGAGGAAATATATTGGCAGCTGAACAACAAACATTTACAGTTTTGCTGAATTCCCAGTTTGTAACTCTAACTAGTAGAAAAAGAAACATATAGCCAGAGATTAAAGTTTCTTTCTTATGCAATTGTGTTAAAATACTGCTGTTTGAATTGTGCTTTACAAAATTTTTAGCAGTTTTTATTCCACAGTACTAATGAATTCAGTATTAAATTACTATGAAAAGAAAGATTAATCTGTTATAAACAATTTATGCATTCCCAGCCTTTTAAATGTACTATCAGTACACTTTTAATTCACATTAATCCTTTCTAAAAGAGCCCTGAGACAATTTCTGCCCATTTGTGAAGACATACACCTACTTAATCATCTGTTGTGACTTCTTTTGAAGTAATGTTAGTGTTTCATTAGCAGCTAATTTCTTTAGACCTAGAATTACTCAAGAGGTGATTATATAAAAGTCAGACTCCCTCACAGTTGAAAGACGGTGCATTGGCAATTGAATCTGTACTCTCCGGCCTATTTTTGTATCTTAAAAAGAAAACAATGAGACTATCTCCTACTTCACAGAATACTGCACTCAGTAGAGATATTTCTGGTGCCTCCATGAGCTGATAACACAAGTGGTAGCACTGTGAAAAAGAAATTCATCTGTCCTCATTCCACTAAACACATACATTGAAAAAAACTGTTTCTGGATATCTGTGTCCCTCATTTCTTTTATAGCAGTCAATGGAGAGAAACAGGCACCTATAGAACATTTTTTTCCCTGCAGCTGAATTAAAGAAGTTTAAGGAGGAAGATTGAGTACTGATCAGCCCTAAAAATTTTAAATCCCTTTCTGTCTTTGCCTTGAACCTCTATCTCTCCTGCACAGCTCTGCTATGTCAGGAGTAAACCCTAAGAAGTATTGATGTGGACTGCTTGATGTCACTTAGGATTAGTGCCCAGACTTTTATTCAACATTAAAAGCATTGACATAGACTGGAGTTAATCTCATCCTACAGCAGATGTTTAGCTGTAGGTAAGTGGGTTGAGCATAAGTGTATCTCTGCCCTTTTCTGTACAGCCCTACAGGACCATTGGGTGACATGAAACAATATCCAGATGTGAAAAAGTCTGCTAAGGACTTATAAGCATGCTCTTAGGAACATATCCAGTTTTCCTTGGTTTATTGAGTTAAATCCTGTTTTGTTTCTTCTTTCAGTGTCAAACTTCACTTCCTTAGTGAGTGAATAGTAGCTTTTTATCTTGTTTGTTCATCTTGTTTATTTTTATCTCGTTTGCATTGAAGCATCTTTATCTAGGTTGGGAAAAATCTAAACAAAATATTTTTTCCTTTTTAAAAAAAAATTATGTTATAAAATTTTTCCATCATAGTGGCAACTTTTTATGGACAGTGACCAAATTTTTTTTTTGTTATAGTAACTCATGGTCTTATTTGCAAAAGGTTAAGTATAATTTATAAAATTATAGAATGGCAGAATGCTATGGATTGAAGGTACCTTATAGATAATCTAATTCCAAGCTCCCTGGCATGGGCAGGGACACCTTCCACCAGACCAGGTTGTTCAAAGCACAATCCAAGCAGTCCTTGAACACTTCCAGGGATGGAGAATCCACAGATTCTCTGGGCATCCTGTGCCAGTTTTTCACCGTCCTCACAGTAAGAAATCCTGTCTTAATATCTGATCTAAATCTATCCTTTCACATTAAAGCCATTCTCCCTTTTTCTATCACTATATGCAATTGTAGAAAGTCCTTTTCCATCTCTCTTGTAGCAGCCCCTTTCAGGCACTGGAAGGTGCTGAAGGTCTCCATGGAGCCTTCTCTTCCCCAGGCTGAACAGCTCCAGCTCTCTCAGTCGGTCTTTGTAAGAAGATCTCCTCCATCTCTCTGGAGAATTGTCCTCATGGCCCTCCTCCAGGCTCACTTCAACAGAACCATGTTCTTGCTGGCTGGAGAGCCCCAGAGCTGAGCAGAATGCTCAGACGGGTTGGATTTCTGGGCTGCAGGTGCAGAGTGCCAGGTCATGTTGAGAAAATCTTAAAGCTAAAAATCTTAAATCTTAAAGCTAATACAGGGAGGAACTGTTAGAGTTATTCAGGCATGTATGAAGAAAAGTAGGAGAGTGAGGAGGGAAATTCACTATAAAATTCTCAAGACCTACGGCCCATTCATAAATTCAGGAAGTATGTCCCATTTAAAGAGAAAAGTGAATTGCAGTACTTCAGGAATAGAACAGAAATTTTGACTGGGAATCCTTTTCAGAAGTAACCTTCATATCTTTTGCACTGTAGATGGTTAATATTAGCTGCAATAAATCTCACTCATTCTCTTCAGTTCCAAAAGAAGCACTATTTTAAATAAGCCCTCATTTAATATTGGTCTTCAATTCATTCAGGAGTCTGCAGTTCAGCTTGCTTAGTTTTGTCTTCAAAAGATAATTACAAGGATGTGAATCACTCAGCTGAGTCAACCACCCAAACTAATAGGCCTTTCAAGACATCCTCATGAGCAGATTTTTAATATCTGAATATAGCTAATAGATGTGTGGCATTTCAGTCAGATGAGGAAAACCAAAGCTGCTGCTTTGCCCAGACATTGCTTTTGTTTTTGTTTCCACCACCCAGAATATTAAGAAGACAACCTTGGTCATCTGTTCCAGCTATGTTGAGTTACAAAGCAGCATGGAAAGAACAGTATGAACTAATGAGACTTTGAAATCCTTTCATGCTTTTCTGAGTTGTAAATACCCCAGCCAGCTATGACCTATCATGAATTAAATTAACCTTAAGTCTGTCAGATAAACCCTGTCCTGTTGTTTGTCCCTGGAAGAGAACTCTGTGCTAGACCCTGAAAGCTGTGAAATAAAAGCTTATGAACACAGCCAAATTTTCTCTAATTTTGGGCTGCTTTATCATAATGAAGTAGCAAGAGACAGAGCCCCAGATGAGAATGATTAGAGCTTCACAATGCAGAAATTCACATCTGATAATTTTTTTTCCAATGCAAATACTACTGCTGTTTTGAGGTTATTTTAGATAGGTTTCAGGATATTAACTTCCTTTTGTACTCTGCAAAAGTGGTTTGCTTGCTTGAGTGGTAAAGACAGGCATGTACTATTCACAACATACTTTTTGTGTGAATTCATGAAGGATGTAATTACAGAGTTGTCTGTGTTCAGACAGGCAACAGAATCACTATAAAAACCAAACAAAAACAGCTTCTGAACTCTTCGTCTTCAGGACCATCCTCACTGCTAAGTTAGGGAAAATCTACTTAATTTGTCTATATACCTTGAAGGTTAACATGGGATAAACCTCACTGATGGTAAATAATTTTCCACTAGGGAAGTGTCACAAAGAGGTCATGGCTACCACAATACATCCTGGTCTAACAGCAAACCTACAATTTTGTGGGAGAAGAAAAAGCAACAAGCCAGGATTTATTCCATATCACTACACAAATGGTATGTGTCTGGAAAATGTCTGTGAAAAAATGATCCACCAGTGTGCATTAATTGGATGTGGCTGGCTGGGCCAGGTGGCAAGGCACTTGCCATGGAAAGATACAATCTGATTTCAGGTTCTTATTCTCACTAATCTAGAGAAAGGATCTGAAACCTTTGAGCATACACTATTCAAAATAGAAATCTGCTCATTTCTTCCAGGAAAGCTCCTCAGCTTGCTTTATATAATTAAATATAAACATTGAACCAGGAAGAAATAGAAAGGGGGTTTTAAAACTTAGTAGTTAGCATGTGCAATCGGACTGTGAGGGAATAGACTTTCTCTGAGTTCAAATGAGTCTCCAGGGACAAAAATTGGACTGGAGTTTTCTGAGTTTCTACTCATGTCTGTACTATCAGAAAGTTGGTGCTTTTTTCTTTTCTATGTGCTTCATCAAAGGGAAACTTTTTGACAAGATACTTCTTAAATAAATTCCCTACTTGTTTGACACTAAATGACCTTAAGCACTCAAATGTACTAAAGTATGCTTTAACCCAGTACTTGGGATTCTTCCAAAGATCATTGAATCATAGAATGGTTTGGTTTGGAATGAACCCTAAAGATCATATTTTTCCAATCCCTTTGCTACAGGCAGGGACACCTTCAATGAGACCAGGTTGCTTGGAGCTCCATCCAACCTGGCCTTGAACACTTCCAGGGATGGGGCATCCACACTTCTCTGGGCAACCTGTGCCTCTCTGCCCTCAGAGTAAAGAATTTCTTCCTAATAGCTCATCTAAACCCACTCTCAGTTTAAAGCCTTTCCTCCTTGTCCTATCATTACATGCTCTTGTAAAAGTCTGTATTCCTCCAAGGCTACCTGCCACTCCTTCCCTTTTGTGTTGGAGTTTTTCCAGGAGCTCCTTGCTGATTCACACAGCCCTCTTGGTGTCTTTGCCTGACTTTATCTTCACTGGAATGCATCACTGTTGAGCTTGGAGGAGGTGATCCCTGAATTTTAACCAGCTTTCTGGCGCCACTCTTCCCTCCAGGACTTTATCCCATGGTTCTCTAATAAGCAGAGCAGATCCCTGAAGATGCCAAGATTTGCTCTCACAAAGGCCAGGGTAGTGAGCCTGCTGGGCATATTCTGTAAGTCCTCTTTAATTTCCCACACTACATGTGCCTGCTTAAAGACATTTATGTTGGGCTCCCAATAAAGCTGACTCACTGGCTGGAGTGGCTGGAATTTCTTTGTGAAGTTCTCCAGGTGTTCTCCTGCTGACCTGTAATCCCTCTCCAGGCTCTGGGCATCTCTTGCTGTCCCTGGCATCCAACTGCTATCAGTGGAATGGGCTGCCCAGAGTGTAGGAAATGTGTACTGGAGGTGCAATGTGTTTATTTACTGCTGTACCATGAGGGTTTTATGATTTTCTGCCAAATCTATTGTATCAGGAGCACTTCCCCTGACACTGGGAAATATTTCTGGGCATATTTGAGAATAAACATTCACTGTCAAATCAAAAGAGGATGGAGACAGAGACTGAGTACCAACCCCTGATCCACCACTGCCTTGGAGCCTTTGAAGTGGCTATTTCTTGTGAAGATCATGTGTAGGTGGAGCAAGCACTAAGCTGGTCTGAGTTATCC
This sequence comes from Zonotrichia albicollis, assembly GCF_047830755.1. NCBI lineage: Eukaryota > Metazoa > Chordata > Aves > Passeriformes > Passerellidae > Zonotrichia > Zonotrichia albicollis. The sequence goes on from NC_133820.1 coordinate 73,992,064, forward strand.
AATTGCACTTGCATCAGTTTCTGGCTCTCCTTTAGTTAATGCAACAAAGGTAACCCTTGAGCAATGATGGTTATAAAACCTGAAATCTCCTTTGAAGACAAGTATTGGTTAAATTGGTGGAGATTTATGAAACTCAATACACAAAGAATATTTATTAAAGATTAGATCTAAGGTGCCTAAACCCTGGAGAAAAAGCCAGAAGATTAATCTTTCAATATTCAATCATCTCTGTTAGCATATGTTTCCATTACTTCTCAGTGCAGGCTGTGTTTAGAAACTTACTAAGTTCTTTTCAAAGGTCTCTTGTGTGCTTTAGTTCAATAGCTCATTTTACAGTCAGCCTTCCTATTTTTCTTTTGAGGTGCTTAATTATAGAATCAGTCTCTGGAATTTTGTGTTCTTTGTATATGATGAGAACATTTCTCAAGTCATTTTTAGACTTCTCTTGATCATATTAAAAGACTTCATTAAAATCATTGGTTATTGTAAGATGGGTTTAATTCCAACTTTTCAATAATGTCTATTCAGATGCACTTTCATATCATTGCATGTTATCTGTGAGCTAAGTCCCAATTTGTGTGAATAAGAAAAAAATATTTTCTTAAATTAAAGCACAACGCATTTGTAGCTATCAAGCCATATTGTTTTACAATCCTAAACAGACATTACTGAGATCAGGCTTCTTTTCTCTGAAGTATCTTTGCTAGAAGAGAAGTAAACAGTTTCACACTTAGGAGTTCTTAGAGCTGGGTAATTTCCTATTCACATACTACATGCCCATCACTAAGAGGTTATAAAGTTCAGATTATTAGTACTTGTTCTCTATGAAAGATTTAACAGAAGACGGAGATAAAAGTAAAAAACTTTATTTTTCCTTGGCTCAAAAAAAAGTGTAATCAATTTTGCTTGATATTTTTCTAGCACACTTGTAATTTTTATTTTGAGTCTGATTATGAGACAGAGAAAACCACAGTCCTTACTTCATTCTTGTCTTTGGGCAAAACCCCACGATGTTTGAAACTAATAAACATGCATGCTTCAAAGATGTCTAAAAGATTTCCCTGAAGAATACACATCCTGGACCTGTTGGGTTCTTCCATGCCTTTGGACTACTGCAGTAGTTTTTACCTACTTTTTGTGGAATTTCCCCTTGGTGAAAATGTAAAATCAAAATGGCATTTCCTGTGGAACACCTAGATTCCTCTTGTCAGGAATTTTATCTGAGGCACACCTGGAGATGTACTGCTATAATCTGACAAGTTCCATAAAAAGGGAAGAATTGGAAGGTACGTAATTGGTAATACTGACTAAAATAACCCTAAAGCAGCTCTATTTTTATCAGAAGTTAAACCAGACCAAAAGATAATCAGAATGCAAGGGTGACCTTGAAATTTAAAGAGCTGAATTAGCAGTGTTATTGATGCACTTCTGGAGCTTTCTTAACTGTTTTTCTTGAAGTTTTTTTGGTATTTTTGTAAGATAAATCTTTTTTGTCCAGATTGAAAACACTTTTTAAAACTTTTTGAACAGAGTTTATTTGAGCATTTTTTGCACATAATCTATTCAATGGCCTATGGAACATTCAAATATTAAATACTAGAACAGTGTATTTCCTTACACTTTCCCAGACTGGAATGTAGGAAAGCATGTATTTGCATTCACCTCAAAAATATGAACTATCTTCAAGATCAAGCTGTTATGTTCATAAGTTTTTGTTCATAGTCCCAGAAAACAATTTGAAATAGAAGAGCATTGGGATGACCTGTGTTCTCTAATTTCATACGTTTGTTTGTTTTTTTTCTCCCTACAGGACTGCATTTTCATGGAAATAAAGTAATAGAATATAATACAGGAAGGGGTTTTTTCAAAGCACTGTATATCCACTAGGATACCAAGGCAGGTTAACTTACTCTGTATCCACACATTTTCAGTCCTGGCTGAAGTGTAATACAATTTCAAGAGAACAGAGCATCCTGACACAGGAAAGGTTTTGGGGTTTTGGGGCTCTGTGTTTTTTTTTTTTTTTTGTGGCAAGAATAGAATTCTTGAAAGGCAATGTTCTAGGAGGAAATCTCCTTAGGTCAAATAGTTCCTAAAATTCAGAGCAAATGCCCTAAATAGAACATTATTCTGTAGTAGATGGATACCTCAGCTATGCTGTAAGCTGGTAGGGACACTCTTCATGTATCCAGCCAGTTGAGTCCTTTATGGTGTTGAGGTACAAAGATACCCTTTTTATTTTTACCTGAATCCCAAAAGGGCTTTGATAACAATGTCTCAACACTCAGCTCAGATAAACTGACAGTGCTTCCAAAGATGTGCAGTATCTGTACTTCTTATCCTGAAGGGAACTTTTGCCAATAGCTTTATCAAATTCAAGCACAAGACCAGAATTATTTTCTGGCACAGTGCTGTACTTACACTTCCAAGCTGAGTTTAAGGTGCGTAATAAGCACTTGCCTTTTCTCTCTCGTAATATGGATATTTCTGCAGTTGAATAAAAAAGGGTCAGAAGGGTATTCAAGGACTAAATGCAATAAAGTTCAGGGAAGGGCTGCAATGCAACTTCTTGCATGTCATCCTTGGAGACTGGCAAAGTTTATTTTGGGGTGGAGCCATAAATAGGGATTTATCCTTTTGGTTCTGTCAGTTCAATACCTGACTCCTGAAATAACACCGTAACGACAGCCACCTTGTTGCCCTAAGGTTCTGTTGGCTTGAAATTTATCAAATAAGTTTTTGTTGACAATATATTATTGGAGATTTCAGCTTCTTATATCAAAAGTAATATTATTTTAAATGTAATGCCAGGAAAAATATTATACTATAATAACAGTATGCTTCCAGTTATTTTTCACAGAAAGCCAAGATTTTGTTTAGCAATTAGGCTTTGCCTGGTTTGCATGAGTTTCTTTAAGCAGTATTTTAGAGGAAAAATTCATTTTCTTATTCAGTGATTTTAGAACTTCAGTAAAAGTTAATCTATAAGCTATAACGTGTTTACTCTAAACTAATAAATATTTACAGGTATTCTAGCAGAGATAATAACCTTGACATTCATCATTTTATAACATCCTTAGAACTCAAACAATAGCAAATATCAATGTGTTTTATTTTTGTGTGAAACATTTACCAAACATTCATGGTAAAATTCAAGCATGTGTCCAAAATTATTGACTTTAGGTTTATCACTGCGAAAAACTGTAAAATATCTGAGGAGCTGGAACCTGTGCACTTGCAAATTAATTGAGAAAGAATAGTTACATTTTTTTCTTTAGCATGTGAAATTTAAGTATGTCAAAACTCCACAATAAAAGGAGATCATGCAACCCTTTATTTATGAATAAAAACTTAATGGTTTTCCATAAGCTACACTTGGATGGATCAGCAATACAGTTTTGGTTGTATGGCTCATTGCGTGTGAGAACACAGACGAAGGGAAAGGTTTACATAAGATCCACAGGAGTACATAAATTAGGAAGATTTTGTAATTTATGAGAACTTGCAGTTATTTGGTAGATTGGGGCCCATCCTGGAGTTTATATCTCTAAAACCCAATATTTCTCTTATCTGTCCTCAATTAAAGAGCTTAATTTGGTTTTGAGATGATGTGCCTTGCAGTCGTGGCTACTATGGAATACCTCCCATGGCAGGATCATAATTTATACTGAGAAGAATTAACATAAATGCTCGGATTGTACTTAATTCTCCCCAAAAGATAAATATCAGGACTTGAATGGATAACAAACACACTGTCAAGGACATACCAGAGCAAAGACACATAGTTTACATCTGGAAAGTTACAACTCCCATATTCTTTTATAACTCCAAATGGGACAATTCAGAATTAAGGATAAAACAGGAAAAATGTCTGCCAATATATGTCAGACTTTTTCCATGAGAGGAGTGGAAATCTATCCCCTGACTCAACTGTTGCAAAAGGCACATAATTAATAAATCACATAAAGCATGTAATTAACAAATCAGTGTAATTTCCTCATGAGTTTCTGATCGTTAAAGAAATTAAAAGTTAAACAGTGCATATAATTACAGTTAACTACAACTTTATATGCAAATAAGCAGTTTTTAGGGTAAATAAACTCTGAATGGTCTAGACTAGATTTCAACTGACATGGGACTTAGTATTCATCATGGTATTCAGAACATTGTGATTGATTTAGATTTTTATTTCTCCCATAGAAATGTTGAGAGCTAGATTCTGCTAGAGAATTAAAATGCCCTTCAATATTACAATAAATTTCTAACTAAAAGGCAGCCTGACTTTATTAACAATGTTTGTTACAATAAACAAAATCTCGATACATTCCAATAATTTAAGTCTTTGAAGTTATTTCAAGTGATGACTGGGGTGTGTGAACAACATCCAGCCACAAATAAATTCACTCAATGTATTAATTACAAGAATAAAGGACATTTTAAACATTCATGAAAAGAGAAAGCAGTAGATAAGGACAACCTCTGTTGCTGAAAACATTAACTCAGAGTTTCATGCATAAAAAGAAAATGTTAACTTAGAATTTCATGGAAATAGAGAACTAGCTGTGAACTATAAATGAAGCCTGTGCTGAAGGGTAATGCTTTCAGATAGGCACAACTGTACAGAAGAAGAGTCATTAATCACCCCTAGTATATTTAACATTTAAAGCCTTTATGGGTGATCTGGAAAGACACTAAATGTCATGCCATCAAAATAATGGATGATTAAAATTTGCCAACTTTGTTCAAAATAGCAAAGGAGTACTGAAGGATGTAAACAGAAAACACAAACTGAATAAAAGAGATCTGAGTTTGCTTTTCAGATAATCAGTGTTTCTGAAGATTTTGGCTGGACTTGACTTTTGAATGGCACCTTTCTCAGCTATGTTCTTATACAAATTAGAAGAAATTATTACATGCTCAGTAAAGCATGACACTGTAAGAGGATGTAATGGACATTATCTAAATTGTCTTCTGAACACTGCACTTTCTCTCTAATGGTCAGAAAAATCTATGAGATGGGTGTCTTTTTAGTTATTTTGCTTTAAAAATTGTCAAATAAGAGTGATTATATTAGTACAGACTCTTTGAAAGTGGGCAAACACAAACAAAGGAAAGGAAAAATTAGTAGGAAGCAGTTAAACAAAAATTTGTAAAAACTGGCCTTTATCAGCAGGTAGGTAAATGTACTTTTGAAACTACAGAAAGTTGGAAGTTAACTAAGAATAATAAATATAAAGCAGTGCAATTTCTTCCTGAGTTGCTGATCTTTAAGAATAACAATAATTTCAATTTAAGCAGTGCATAATAGTTATACTTAACTACTACTCTATAGCAAGCAATTGTTAGGATAAATAAACCAGTTATATATTAAATGCTTGTGATTATTTGTCTAATATTCTTATGTTGGAAATTTTTACAAATTTGCCTTAATATTTTATTCAGTGCATTTCATGTTTGATCATTTGTTTGAGCATCCTCAAAATCAATAGAATCCTAAAAAGATGCCAAGACCCATGTGCACTGAACTGATTAGAAGGGCAGCATTTAGCTGACAGGTAATTGGGCATGCATGCCAATTTTCTCATTTTATTTTTCTTCCATTTAAGTCAACTACACAAGTAGAGGACTTTTTATTACATTTACAGGGTATTTTACACTTTTTCTCCTCTAGTTTAAAATATATCTGGATATTAAAATAATTTCACTGCAGACTCTATCAAAAGAAATACTAAATCAAGAATCTGATCTGACAAGGAAATATCATAATAGAGCCAAATGCACATGGCTAATAACTGGAATCTGGTGATATTTAATAACATGTTATTTATGGGTTATGAGTGAATTGTGCTGGATATTTCCACCAGTTGCCTTCCTCAGATGGTCACCAAAAGAATCCATGGAATAAGTGCCATTAAAAATCTGTAGCCTGCCAAGAAAACTGGATGAATTAAGACTTTTTAAGGATCAGCACTTTGAATTAGGTTTGTTTGGGGATGTTTTTTTCACATTCAGGAGTTCTTAGGTTTTATATTTACTGGTGAAGTTACTATGCAGTTGCTGGTAGCCCACAAACTAAAGTTCTCTATTAATTTTTTATGGGGGAAAAAGAGGAATCTTTATTTACATATAAAACATATCTGTAAACAATAAAGTTTATGTCTCATAATTTCCTCCCCTGCCCAAAGTGAAATGCAAAGTTGTCTGTTATTGTACAGGCTTGAAAAATTCAGTTACAGGAAGAAGGCTTTGCTTGGGTACCACAGAATCCAAAGGTTGGAAGAGACCTTTAAGATCGAGTCCAACCCAGCCTCAACTAAACCATGGCACCAAGTGCCACATCCAACCTTTTTTTAAACACATCCAGGGATGGTGACTCCGTCACCTCCCTGAGCAAATGTGCAAATATGCATATGGAAATCATGGACTTCACAGAAGACATACTTTAATTGGTATAATGGTTTTCTTTTATTCTCAGTGATAAACTGCTGCTTCATTTTTTTCCCCTTCATATGTATATAGCCCAGACTTGTACTAAATTTATAATACAAGTCTCAAGGAAGTTTTTAAATATTACTATCCTGTGAAAAACTGATTTATAATGAATTGTGATATGTTTTAAAATATAGCAACATGCCATCTTTGATCCTATTAAGGCTCAGGCTAAAGCATTTTTTGAATTACTTTATTGCACTTTATTTCATAAAAATAAAAGAAGTTTCAAAAGTGGCTAATTATTTGGTTATTGCCTAAATAAAGCAGATTCAAGATGTTGATTCTCCACAGCCGTACACCTTGTTTTATCATCTGTTATCATATAAACCACCTCAAGAATGTGCAATCTCTCTCAACAATCTCTCTGACTATTACTGTACAAAAGATGTTAACACCAAAGTCCCAGAATCTGCTGAGCCAGAACAGATCTTTCACTCACAAGATTTAATGCCACCTTGCACCTCAGTCATCCTCAGGGAGGTTGCTTGTACTGCTCCTAGGTCTGTCTTAAGTCTGGACTCTGCCAGCAACTCAACTGTTTGCTGATGGTGTAAGGGGTTGCCTTTCAGCTAAAACAGCTGTTTGATTCAGAAAATATTACTCCTTTCTGGTTTGCTGCAAAGACAGAGTTTGGCTCAGTTCACCTGAGATTTAACAAGGCAGTTTAACTTTCCAGGGAAATGGGAGAGAAGCAGTCATGAAGGCAACGATGGTTTCAGCTGAGAAATAATGATTAACGGATATATTTCCGCTGATACAGTGAAAAATTAAAAAGGAACTCAGTCACCTTAAGTCCTTTCATGAAAGTTGCTTGTAATTCCTTCAGTATCCATGCATCCTGTGAGGTTGATATTTTAGAGATGCTTTTAGAATAAATGAGCTGGTAGAAATAAAAGTGGCATAAAAGTCATGGTTTTAGCAGCAGCGTGTGAAACATATTGACTTCAGCTTTGACTAAATTGCACAAAGGGAGTATGATCTCATGTCTTCTCTGAAATGGCTTGAAGGGAATAAGCTAAACGCTTGAAAGTGGCATAAGCCTGGTCCTTTACGTTAGTATTTTCTGTCTTCAGTTCCTTTACCTATAAGGTTTTTCCTTTGCAAAATACTAATTCAGAATTGTTCTCTGCAAAGCAACACTGCTGTAGCTTTTTTAGATTCCAGGGACTTGTTCCAGATTTGTTCTGTGGTAAAACTCTCTACAGTTTTCCTCTTTTCTTTGTTTCTACTGTTGCATACCACATTAGTTCCTCTGCTGCTCAGAGCAAGGATAAATCTCTGTATCACAACAGAGTGCCAGAATTAGTTTCAGTATGGTCCCTGTCAAGAGCTGAATCTAAATATTTTACAGGATATGGGTGTGCACAGACATAATAAAGATGTTAGTGGCACATGCTTGCACTCTGGTGCCAGTGCCCAATGTAAAAAGAGAATTCTCTGAAGCAAAAAAAAAAAAAAAAAAAAAAAAACGTGCTGCTAAACTATTTGCTCATGTTTTTGTTCTGTCAACTGAGATCTGTCTTATGTCTTTGTACAGCGCTTACATATGGAATTACGATCTGAGAAGCCAATAAATATCATCAAAGGCAGGAGGTTGTATACCTCTCCAAAGTTACAGCAGAGGCTTGAGTTATTCTTTGCACAAACTCAGGCTATCCTGGAAAGGGGAAAGCTAGAACTTCCTCTTAATTACAGCTTTATATTAGAAGCATAAATTGAATTTTGGTCAGCCACTGAAAATTGAGTCAATACAGCCAAAAGTTTCTGGGCCTCCTTGTCTCTGTACTTCCTTACAAGTGAGACACCTATGGTGGTCAGCTGAAAACTTCTCTAAACATCTCAGAATATGTTGATAAGTCTAGTTTATTAAAGAAAAGCTCCCATTTCCATTTCACACATTCTGTCACCCAGGCTGTGCACATGGCATGGTGCACAGAACACAGGGTGCTTGTGAGACCAGTGCTGTGCTGAGTACCTTCTGAAGGCCATGTGAGAATAGAGAATTGTGAAGGATAGTGTGCAACATAGAGGAGGTCGCATGTTTGCCATCTTATCCTTTTCATTTCCTGACATTGTGTCCTGGAAAACATTTCTAAGTTAAAGACAAAAGAAAAAAAAGAGAAAAGAAGTCAAACAAAAAAGCTTTTACAATTTGTCATTCATTGACTGAAAGAGGTGAAAAAAAGAGATCAAAGCTGTCTCCTATTAATATCATCCTGTGCCCAGGAATATAATTTAGTTTAAGGAGAACAATGTGTGTAGCAAGAGGCATGAAGAAGGGGAATGTTGCAGAGACAGCAATACATTGTGTGGAAGCGTGAGGAAGAAATGAGAGGGGGCTGGAAGAGAGATGTGCACTTAGAGGCAAGTAGACCTTCATGAGTGATGTTTATTGGCAACATGACCGCTGATCTGAACATAAATGGTTTTATTTACTTTAAAAACTTGCTCTTGGATTAAAAGACCTTCTCCCTTGAGTTGCAATAGCAGAAGCATTTTTAATACATCAGGTGTCTCCCTTCCCTGTCTGTGTAGTTACCTTCATAAGTCCTCCATCATGAATAGTTAGATTCATTGCCTTGTTTTAGCTTTCCATTTGCCAGTAGAGATTTTTAGTGACAGATATATTCATAACAGTCTGACAGAAAGAATACATTACAGTATTAGCTTAAAGAAGCATAAAGAGCATAAAGAGTAGCTTTCAATCTAAAGTTATATAAAGGAGTCTTCATTGTTTATTTTTTATTGATTTACTAAATTAATAGGATTATTTGAAAAGTTTATTTGACATAAAACTTTAAATCTTTGAGACTTCAGGCAATTTTTCCAGGAGCTTGTAAATGCTGCAGAGAAACATTTCAGTTTATTAGAGAGGGAGCTTTTTCTTGATGCCAAGTCAGCACTGAAAGTGAAGAATTAGACCGTCATTGATGTATCTGGTTGTATTCTTGTGTTGAGAGGTATTCTAGGGCTGGTTGTGTAAAAGTGTATTATAATGAAGCTTTATGTTCTTTTTGATCAATATTAAAGAGCCTTTCTATTAAAAAAACCCCCACAAACCCCAGTTAAAATACATCCATTGCACTTCACAGTGCTTTGTAAATACCAATCTATTAAGTATTGTTACATCATACTCAACACACACACCATGCCCTAAATCACTGCTTTTCTCAAGCTGCAGAACAGTGAAGTTGCAACACTGGGATATAAACAAAAGAGACAACTGTTCATTTCTGTTACCTGTTTGCAAAGTCAATTTAAAGGAGAAAAAGGAAATTTAAGGGAAGCATATGGTGCTCATCCTACAGGCAAAAGATTTTCTATAAGGCATTCCTCCTTTGAAAACTTTTAGGATGTCATTGCTACCCATGTTTTCTAGCAGAAACACTGTAGATGAAAGGCTTAGTTAGATAGGCAGTACATTTTGTAGAGTCTCCAGAAACAGAAATAAACACATATATGAAAGTATTTGGGTCTTTCCTTGCAAGAAGTGTAGATGATGAATATATATGTTCATTTCTGTTCTTACATCTTTTACTCTTAAGATAATTTGCGTGTCATTTTATCCACAGCAGTAGCAGGAAGCATTAGCACGAGGCAGAAGACAGAAGTCTCTTGTGCCTGGCTAAGTACGTGCTGTTCCTTTGCTGTACCAGCGGCGTAGCATGATTGTGAGTCATGAAGGCAGAGCCAAGCCATGTGCTGCATAATGCTTGCTTCTTGTTTTCTGCACATCTCTGGTTAGCAAGCAACTAAGATTGGTCCTGTCCTCCAGTTCAACAAATGTTTGGTTTAGATACACAACAGAAAATACGCACTCAGATTGGAAATGTTAATGTGAAGCAGCTACTTAATTAATTGTGTAATTGTCAATAAGTGATTGGTAACCATCTCTGCTGTTAATGGTGCTTTTAGTATTCATCTTGCACATAAAGCAGTGGTGGACTGGATACAACAGAATGTTTTTAATGGTTTTTGTTATCTGCAGCGAACAGCATTTTCTGCATAGAAATTCAGACTCTTCGATAGGGAGAATGTAAACTAGTTAGGGCATTATTAACTCTCACAGTACAGCAAAAGGAATGCAAGGAGAAAAATAATCAAGGTTATGAAAAGTATGTCAATTAGAAAATTATTCAAGAACTGAGAATCAAAGTTTAGGCAAACTTAAACCTAAAAAATGTAATGTGACTTCTAATTTTCTGAAAATAAATTAAATAAATTAATATCATTCTTAATTAATATAAATGTAAATAATCTCATGAAGAAAAAAAAACATTAGCATGTCCTTCACAGATTGCACACATGAATGCCAAGTCAATTTAATGTGTGGTTGTAAGAAGAAAAAATTGTATATAAAATAACTGAGATGTATTATTTCCATGAGTTAAGTCTTTCTATCCATAGTGTCAATTATACTTTTCTCATTGCTGTTTAATCATCAGTCTTGGGAAATGGAAGGAAGGAGATGGTTTAATTCTCCAGTCACAGCTATCTCTCTCTGTGTGACTCAGAGACTCCATAACCTTTAATATAGAAAACAGTGATTTATCTCATGTTGCCGAGAGAGAAATTATAAAACTTGGTGTATGACAAACCTTATAAAGCTGTATGACTGCAAATATTGACAACAATCCACAGTCAATGCTGAGGTTGAAATGCATGTTCAAAGTAAAATGGGATAAGAAGTACTGAGAAAATGGGGTCTCTTTCCTGAAATAATAGCTAGGAAATATATAAACAATTCAGAAACTCCTATACATTTTTTTGGTGCTCATATCCCTGCCTGTCCTAATATTGTTTTTAATTTCAAGTCAATGATGCAAACTATTGCATTAATTCTCTTTTCATCCTTTATAAGCAGTGCAGTGATTGCATTCTAAAAGGCATAGTGAAGAGCAGCTGAATTAATTTATGATTATTTTTCGATACAAGATAAAACTAGATAAAACCAGATAAAAATTATTTTGTTAATGAAATTAGTTGGAGTTTCACCTGAAGAGTCTGTTCAGCCTCAGCAGATGTTCTTGTAAGCTACATGGGAAAATTCAGTATAAACTAATAGACATTACAAGTACCATTACAATTAATGAAGAACTGCCATATCACAGCTGTTGATGATTTCTTCTATAAACATATTAAAATTCTCTGTCTGATAATTTGGTTATAATTTATAACCTTATAATTTGGTTTTAGCCTCTCAGACCATCCTATGAAATCTTTTCACTTTCTTCTGGTATGTTTCAAATATATATCCAGTCCCTACTACTTTGTCATCCTCAAAGCAGAGCTTTCTTTTGTCTAAAATAAAATATTAAGTCCATAATAAAACATTTATATGAAGATAAAACTCACCAATACATATAGAGTACACCTTGTCCATATTTTAGCCTTTTCACATTTTTTTCTTTTCCTGATCCTAATAATTCTTACTACTCTTTTGTCAAAATCTAGAAAAGACTGTTTTTTCTAAGTAGTCATGGAATAAGTGTGCTTAGATATCTGCAGAATGGATACATGCCATTTCTCCAATGGCATATGGATCACATGTCCTAGTCTGGGTTGTCTCAGTGTATTGATGCTGCATTAGTTCTGCAATATTCTCAAAGACCTGTAGACACCACTGATTTTTTAATCCTTAATTTTTTATTGAATAGCTGTTTGGCTGTTTGAATTTCTTTGTGTTGGCTTGTGGGTTTGTGTTTTTGTTCCCTCAGGTGAATTAGCTGGCTTTAGTAAAGATTGAATTCTCTTATCCTCTACAGATTGATGAGGTCTCTACTTAGTTTAATGAAATAAATTTCCTATTTATCATCTTTGGAATTTCTTAAAATAAAGGCTGCACAGGATCTTAATAATTATTTCTGTGACATAGAGCTGTGCTATTAAACATTCTATGAATTGAGTGTTAACAGATATTTGAGTGTTTATCTGCTTCTTAAAGTTGTAGAAACTTGATGCCCAAATGTCTCTGCAGATTTTGACCTGCACTCTGTTGCATTATTTCTCTGTGCTCTGAGTATTTTCAAAGTTGAATAAAAAATCTAATTGCTTTTATTGCTGTATTGGAGCTTCCCTTTTACACCTGCAATCTGTAATCCCGGTCATTAGCAATGATATTAGAAAATCATATGTCATTTCGCTGCTGAATATTTTCTTTAAACCAGGACTTGGTCTAATATTTTATCATTTTAAGAGCTTTTTAAAATTTACAGGCAGTTGCATGTGATGGTGTTCTTACAAGAACAGAAATTATATATTTGTATGCTCACTAGTTAGAATCCTAAAGCAAAGAACAACAGCAATGGCAAAAAGGCTTTTCTAAAGAACAGCTAAACTTTCCAAGGAAGTATCCGATGAGATGCTATCATTACAATGTTCATTAACTCCGCCTACTTTGCCACTCTAAATTGAGACACTTTAAGTAAGTTGTCATAGATTCCCCATAAAATCGATGAAGATTTGGGTAGACAGTGAGAGGATGTCAGAGGAGAGCAGTCAGAGATCTATGAGAGCTCTCATAGAGAGTTCATTTTTGACTTCATCAAAGGGCTAATAAATTCAATGGCAACTAGTGAAGCAGCTGAACATACAATTATAGCTGGAATGCTATCCACAGGCTCTTTAATCAGTCTGTCCTTTATCTCTAATATTTTGAGAATCCAGTTGCTAAATATTCTTTCTCTGAAATAGGACTGTGTACATGAATAGATGCAAAATTTCTTGTTTATTGGAACTGTCTGTATCTACCAGTTTCGTAATGAAGGCTGTGTCTGGACAGGGTTGATTTTTTTGTCTAACTCCTTTTTTTTTTTTTTTCTGGCATCATCTATATTTACCAGTGTACTACCAAAGAATGAGATTCAAGGTGACTTTCAAAAAGAGACGGAAAATATGAGACACATATAAAAACAAGTATTTTCCTATATACTCTTTATAATAGATGTGTGTCCCAAGATAATGTCATATCACTGTCATAAGGCATAGGGATTATTTGATGTGTCATCCTTTGAAACAGTGTTTTTAATCAGGTGTTTTTTATTTTATGTTACACAGGAGAACAACATGCTATAAATACTGGAAATTCAAAAGATGTTTGGATTTCAAGGCTTAAGAGGAAAACTAGTATTATCAGCTGAAAAACTTGTTTAGTCACAGGTAGATATTTAAAACTGGCGATCTACTTTATAATCTCAATACTATGAAAAAAGCTTTCTTGAAACATTCAATTCCTTTAAAAAGAAAGACAAAAATGAGCAAATAGAGAAAACAAATCTGTACATACATGCCCATCAGTTCAACAGATACTGGACACCTCTAAATATTGCAATATATTTATTGCTAAATTATTTCCATGTGGAAATGAAAATCTTCATTTTTCTTCCTTTCCCCACATTCCTGTTCATTTCTTTCTGTGCTGCCTTAAGAGAAGGAAAAATTGTAATACATAAAGTGTGTTCCTATGCTCAATCCTCTGTCTCATGGGATTACAGAATGAGGAGTGGGAAAGGGCCCCCAAACCCCACCACTACCCCTGGGATAATGTACTCCTGCAAATACAGGTCCCTGGAGGTGCCTGTACTTGTTTATGTGAAGAGAGGGATGACAGAGGAATGGCAAGCAAAGGATGGATTTTTGTGAGGTTAGGTTTTGGCATCTAGTTATGTCATTCATTTTTCCCAGAGCAAGCAGGCTGTGATAACTTCATGACTTATTATCACTATATTTCCTCATAAGGAACATTTTACTGACCTTTGTGGAAGCCCTGATTTCCTCTAAAGTGAGAACTAGGGTTTGCTGAAGCTTGCTAAAAAATACCTAGGGGGAAAATGGGAAATAAAAATTCTCTTGCAACCATAGATTTGAATGGTATTTTGATTTCAAAAAAAATCAAAGCAACCAAACACAGTTTGAGTTTTCAAATCAAGAGTTCTGAATTCTAATAAACTTACAATGGAAACAGTCATTTCAGTAAGTCCAAGCTCTCTTTGGTCATAACCTGCCAAAACTTTATGTTTCAAAATTCTGAGTTACAAATTTGTGGAATACTCCAGCATCAAAAACAATTCATATGAAGACTTGTTGTGCTTAAAGGTCAAAATTATCTAAAATCTTCAGGTAATAGACCATCCAGCTTTTTCAAATAATTTTGAGAAGTTATGTTTACTTTTCAGCAACTCAGTTTCTGAAGATGCTTAAGTTAAGTGAATAGGCACCCAAAATCTGCTACTACATCCAACAAAAGAAAAGACTGAGGGGAGACCTCATTTCAGACTCCAGCTTCCTCCTGAGGTGAAGAGGGGCAGGCACTAATCTCTTCACTCTTGTGACCAGTGACAGGACCCAAGGGAATGGCCTGGAGCTGTGTCAGGGGAGGTTTAGGTTGAATATCAGGAAAAAGTTCTTCACACAGAGGATGGTTGAGCACTGGAACAGCTCCCCAGGGAAGCACTCACAGCACCAGCCTGACAGAGCTCAAGAAACATTTGAACAATGCTCTCAGACACATGGTGTGACTCTTGGGGATGGTCCTGTGCAGGGTCAGGAGCTGAACTTTGAGGACCCTTGTGGGTTCCTTCCAACTCAGCATATTCTGTGATTCTGTAATTCTGTAAAATTGTGGCTTTCAATATCTTCATCTGCCTTATTCATAAATGAAAACTTTGTGGATAGACATGGGAAAAAGAGTTTCATGGTTTCAGTCCATGGAGGCTGCAGTTATGACCCGAAGAGTCGGACATGTGCTGCGGTTTAAGTGGGACAAACACATCTGGTAGTGCTGGAGACTTCCCAATAGAAAGTTTAGAGAGAAATAACCTTGGTCTTGAGAAAAACATAACAGTCCATTTAAAATATCAGTTATAGCAAAAATCAGTTTGTGAAAAAATCTTTTGTAAACAGAAAACCAGCATTGTGGTTAGATGAGCAAGTTATGATGCTTTAAAAATAGGAAACAAAGATCCCAAAGAGGCATCTGTTTTCAAAATCCTCCACCTCTGCCTCTGAGTAGATAAAACATGCAAGTGATAGGTTGGAAACTGAACATTTCCTTCAATCACAAAATCCATACATTTATCATGCTACTTGATCCTATTCTGACCACAGAGAACAGAATAAACACTGTGACTCAAACAATACATTTTAACTCTGTTCATTGTATATATTTTGAGAATAGTGAGACTATATGTATTGTCAACAGAAGTTCCAAAACATTGGGGTAAAAAGTCACAGGAAAAAGGAAAAAAAATTCACAGGAGAAAGAAGATCTTAGAAACATATTTCTTCTGTTTCTTTTTTTATATACTTATCATAAGAGGCTTATTTAACTTCAGTACATAGGCAGACATGGTAACACACATATGGATGAGGGACAGTATAATTGCATTGTGTTAATTAAAATGCGCCTTAAAATAATGACTTTTCTAGTCTTTTCGAAGGAGCAAGCCTGTTTGGGTCAGCTTTACCCTGATTTTTGTTGACTGGAAAGAAATATGTAATGCCATTTCACATTCTAAAAAAAGAAACAGCAGCTGAGCCATGGCTCAGTCACCACATTTTTTCAACCACTGAGAACTCAAAAAACCACAGCAATGAAAATTATAGGAAAATGTCAGAGGATTCAGATACCAAAGAAAGCCTAAGACTAAGTGCTATAAAATCTGGGGGTGGCTGCCCAGCTAAAGTGAGTATGACAGGGTACTGTACACTTAATAGTGAGGGGGAGAGGAATTACTTTATTAAACCTAGAGCCAGGAATGGCTTCTTGGAACAGTACATTCAAGAGTGTAGAGGCAGCCAGGGTCTTCAGTCGTGTTGATGGCCCTGGAACAAAGAGGTTTTTCTTTTCTGGGAATGAGCACACTGTTCAGTTTGGCATATGTGATGTCCCAATATCAAACATCAGCTCCGGCAGTTCCTGGAAGAAGTTATAGTAACCTGAGGAAAACAGATCCTATTCCATTTGTGCAATAAGACAGGTCTTTATTTCAGTATTAATTATTTCTAAAAGTTAAGACTTCTGTTGGTTTGTATCTCTTGTGAATATATACTATCTCATTATCACTTTTTTAAAAGTGACAGCTATTACATTCAACTTTGCATATGTACAATATGCAAAGATTTGCTGTTATCATAAAATATTACCATGATACTTGGAAAGTATCAGTGATTATTTTTCTAGAATCAAATTTTCACGATTTGAAAAGAAAACACCCTCTCATTTTTGCAGGTATTTTTCTTCTGATTCTTTGTTTTATTTAAAGAGCTCATGAGCATGAGATACTTCAGGGAATAAGTTATGATTATGAACTAATAATGAAATGTCTGTGAGGTTGTCAGAATTTTGTCCTCTTCTTACTATCTAATAATCACCAGAGTATGTCACTACAATACCACATACTGTTGTGCCGTTCTGTTTGAACATTAAGGGTCACAAAAATATACAATAAAAGGGAAACATCCCTCCTCTGAAAATGAAAACACAATAAACAGTCAGCACCACACCCTCTGAACCTCAGGAAATGCAGATTTCCAAAATATTTAAAACACCCAACAAAAAATTTATTCCTGTTATTTAGAATAATGACCTCCCTTGTGATTCAAAAAATGAAAGATGCTGGCAAATACTCCTTCTGTCAAATGCAAGGTCTATAGTGGCCTGCCTCAGAGAAATGTTAGCAGAAGTAGGACTGTAGAAAGTTACTTTATTTCATCCATATCCTGTGGAGCAGGGCAGAAAAAACCCCTTGATTCTTTAAGACAGTATAAGCCTTACTAAAATGTGGGTAGACAACATCCACAGACTTTCCCTCATGCACTAACTGTGTCACATGTACCTATTATGAGATAATATGATAGATGTTTATTCCTCTTTGCGTACTAGGAAGGGAGTTAGGAACATATGACTGAACCTTATTCCAGAATAATTTAAGATATAAAGTGATAAGTCTGCCCATATGTCTGAAGATAAAAGTGAGCTTAATCTTTTTCACTAAAAAAATATGCTTCATTAACACATAGAAGTAAATTAATATTTTATTGGCTTTACAGTGCTAGGAAAATCAATGGCGTATGTGACAGAAAAACAGATAATGTATGCTTCCTACAAAAAATTCTATACATGTGTTGACAGTATTAGCAATTTGTTATAGACAAAAATTTTCTGCTTCCTTTTCAGTACTAGTGAATTGGAACGTTTTGATTAAGAGCTATTTCACGACATGTGAGAAAACATTAAAAAGCTGCATATTCCTATGTACACACCTTTAAATATGCACACAGATGTCGTTTTCTTAATGAACCTCAAGTGGGAAAAAATAATTCTTCGCCTATTGTATACACAGAGCACTGAAAGTAAATGCTTCCAGGTAGAAAAAGTTACTTCTAGGTGCAGGTAGGGAAATTTCTAATGAATTATGGAAGGAAGACAATATGAAGTACAATTATAACAAGGAAACTATTCTTGCATATAGATCATGTAAAATAACTGGATAACATTGCAAAGCTTTAATATTTTGATTTTTAAGAGCCCAGAGGATATCCTGGACGTATGGTGATTTCAGGGAATTGTATAATTGGAATTGTGCAGAAAATTTTAAAGAGCAGCTGGCTCTAGCTTTTCTGATAACTAACAAGATTAGTTTGCAGCACGTATCAAGACATAAAATCTCTTTCAGTTGTTTGAAATCCAGGCTTCACTGAGAAAAAAAAATCAAAGAAGGAAAGAAAAAATAAGTTTCTCAGCTGGAATGAATTGATGCATAATAATCTGCAGTAGAAAAAAAAAAACTGGTTTCAGTTTTAATGTCAGCTCATAATGCAGTCTAGGGTCTAATGCTATTTTGACATAATAAAGTAAAAAGTTGAAATGGATATTCTTTGGAAATAAGGACACCAGTTGCAATGAAATTGACACCCAGATGAGGTTTTGCATATCTAGATCTCTGAAGTGAGTATGAGTAGAAAATATACTGGAATTTTTTAACAAATAAGAACTATCATTGCAGAAGACAGCAAAAGAATAGTAGGACATTATTATGTCATTATTTTTAATGAAAAATAATCACATAAGAAATCAAGATGATATGAATAGACTTATATTTATGACTGTGTGTATGTATGTAAATTTGACTTTGCATAAATTATAAACCAATTACAAATGTTTTGCTTATAGATTCAAAAATAATAATTAAAAAACCTCATTGTGTACTGAAATGAATATATAAAATTTATTTATTAAAGGTAATAACCAGAAAAACCCCGTCCTCTTCATGATGCAGCCAAGTGTGACCAGACATGCAGGTGATATTGACCTCTGGGAGGTCAATCACTTCTACTTTAATGACATAAATAAATCTCCTCCATTTCCTGATTCTCTTCTCCCTCCTGTAAATTAATTGGGGAAATATACATTTTCTTCCACCTTTATAATTATCTACAATGCTATATAGTAGTGATTAATTAATTGGTATCTATTACTTTCTTGGAAGCAGTATTGAACATTTCTAAGTTAATGTTTCTAAGTATGCTGTTAAATTGGGACACCAACAGGATCAGATGATCTTTTCTTTAGAGTCACAACATGTACATTCCGTAATTTTAAAAAGTTATTGGTAACTTACCTGCTATTCACAAATCTTAACCTGAACATATTGATATGTGGAAAATAGTTACTTGGTGTTTAGTACCTTGTTCAAGTCATCTTGAAGAGGGAATTCTATGATTTTGTTAAAATGAAGCTGAAAAACAGTAACTTAAGTGGACACAAGATTTTCTGTGTGTATTTCTTAGGGCATGTGATGTAAGGCAGATTAATGAAATTTGTCTGTGGGACGTGTCACATACAAAACATGAAGATTTGAGACACTCAAAATATTCAAAAGTTTGTTTCTAAAGTGATTAGCCTGGGAAAAATATGACAAAATAAACAAAATCCAATTCTAGAGGATTTCAGTGGATTTAGGAATTTTTCTGTCAGTTAGTGGTGGGACTGGGTGACTGTCCTTGTTTGTTGAGGGTCCTTGTTTGTTGACCTGGGCTTACTGATGAGACAGTTTATTTGTGTTCACTTGCCTTTTCTTCTGATGCTTCTCTCTGGAAAGATTTTGTTAAAATTTAGGAACACATCTTTTAGCTGGGATAGTCAGTGCTCAATAAGTAGGGAGCATTCTGCTCTTACACATAGTTAATGTCAAAAATGGTATGAAAAATTGAGTAAGAATGCTTATTATGCTATGGAATATTAACTCCTAATAGAGAAACTCCAATTTTCACAGTGAATTTTGTTTAAGTGAACACTTATATGAAAGTGAAATTCTGAATTTTAACTCATTTAGCATCAAAGTTTTAATTTAAGAATAAAATTTTGTCTTTTACATAAGGATATTTTCCAAATATTAAGAGGTTTTTGTTGACTTTAAACTGGAATTTTCTGTATATGTATTAAAATGCTGATAAAAAATTATAAACCTCTTCCTAAAATGTTTTGCTGCTACATTTTTACCCTCAGTAATTCAGAGAGCACTTTTTCCTTATAAATATTGAACAAAATACTTTAAAATAAATAAGTAAGAATGAAAATAGTGCCATCTGCTTTCTCAGCTTGAAACATATTACGGCTTAGCCTACCCAGTAGTGTTCTTATGATTTTACAGTGGTTAATTTATTTCATATTTGCAATAAATTTGCAGTAAAATTTTCCATAGTATCCCCTAAATGAGTTAAAATTACTGAAGGCAAATGCAGAAAGAAAGATGGAAATAGATTCTGGACAGAGAATGGACTTACTCAAGCAAAAAATGCAGAACTCTGGCTACGCTTTGTGCCAAACTTCAAATAGGTCCTTTTTGGTACTGTTATTTCACATACAGAGAATATCTTATGATTAGCATGGTTGTTAATTAAAGATTATTCCTTATAACCTGTTTCAACTCTGCACATGTGAAGGAGCAGTTAACAAAGGCCACCATAACAATGATTTTGTTTTTCTTTTTTATGTTTAATGCTAAACTTGTGCTTCAAGATAATGCACTGCTGGATTCCATCTATTCAGGTTGGACATCTGAAGACTGTAATCTCTGGTTATGATGGGCATTGTACTTCAAATTGTCATAGAGCCCTGAAGACATTATTTTGGCTGCTTTTGAATAGGAGACCAGCTGCAGAATTCTTCTGTCATGGCACCTCACCATTACGCTGTAATGGAAGATCAAATCAAGATAAAAAGCCTCACTGTGGTAGCAAGAAAACAGACATGCAGTAAAAAGTGTACCCAGAAGTACTCATAGTCTGGCCTTTGACAAGGCTGAACAAGTAGATGAGCCACGTGGAGAGAGTTGGAGGCAGGGAGAGACAAAGCTGAAGTGAAACAGCAGTCATTTTACGCTAAGTAGCTTTCTAGCCATATTCAACAAAGGTGCTTTATAGAGAGGGAGTATGAGAGTATATCAGAGGAATTGGTGGGTGGTCAAATCATTTTCAGTGTGAAAAGCTGTGAAAACTAAGTGACTGTTTTACAGAAATCATACTCCTAAAATTAAGAGTTGATCTGGAGACTAAAGTGGAGGCAATGTGCTTCTGAAATTACAGCTTATAAGTAACAAAACAGATAAAAAAACACCAAAAAAAAAACCCAAAAGGAACCAAAAAACCCAACCCTAAATGTCTTAATATTTCAGCATGACCAAGGTAGGTTTATTACTAAAAGGGCAGAGAAATGGTCTAAGGGGTGTTTTATATTTGAGACTGGTGACTGTAAAGGAAGCTGAAGGGAATCTCCAGGGCATGGGTCTATGGAAGGTTACCTGAACGTGACCCTATAATCCCAGTTTTGTATACATGAGTTACAGGACACTCCACTGTGGCCAGTGCACTGAGGTGAATCTCATTGTGTATTTTCCACTAAGAATGCATCCTCTGGAAAAAAGGAGCAACCTAACTGAAATGCTCAGTTTTGTTAGGACACAGTTTAGGACAGTGATGTTCTAAGTGAGGAATTTTGCTAAGCAAACAGGGAAAAACTAAAGGACACTGAACATGAAGCCCACCATGTGTTCTCTGCATCCTTGATTTCAGTCTTACTCATATCAGTAGCTTTCAGCTTTCCTGGCTGCCATAAACTGTCATTTGTTAGACAGCTATTCTGTGACATTAATTCTAATACTGTAATACTGTTAATGTCTGTGGAGCACATCAAGGACTCATTTTTATTTGTATTTCGTCGTCATCTTACTAAAGATCACATTCGTTTAGAGGTTTGGGTTTTTTTTTCCCCTGTCAAGGATTCTTTGAACCAGTTGAAATATGCATTATAGCTGTATGATTAGATACGCTTTCTGCAAATAGATGAATAGGGGAAACATGCCTCTCATCACATATTGAGAGTCTGATAATGAAGGAAATTATTAAATTACCATCAATTGTTTAAAATTCCAGTTGCTCAAAGCGAGATTCTTGCTCTCAGAAACTCAAAAACTCTGCAGATCAGAAATATATTTTTTATATTTGGTGCTGCTTCTGTGGTGGAAAAGATTAATCCAATTCAGATAATTAAGAAATTGGACTACCAAAATTCAAAACCATCTGAGTAATTTCACTCCCACAATGACGAGTTATAGTTATTAAAATTGATTCCTGCCTCTCAGATCAATTTGCTGGAAAAAGTAAGGGAATAAAAGAAAAGGTGACATTTTTAAAAGAGGGTCGAAGTCCTGAATAGTTTCTATCTTGACTGGGTAAACTCAAAGGCATTACTTCTTAATATTTGTTCCTTCTATTCTTTCCTAACTTCCCCTGCCCCAATCTGTAAAACTTTATCCAAATTTCTTCCACATTTGATTATACCTACTCATCAACTGGATGGCTTTCACAGTGGTATAGTGAGGTTGGAAGATATTTTCTGAGCTGAAATGGACACTTTTCCAAAATTGAATTTTCTAGGACTACATATTACTTTTTTGACTGAAAAGTTCACAGGAAAATATTACAATTATTTTTAGGAATTACTCCACTATTACTAACAAGTCAGAGCTGAAAATCTGTCAGAATACACTCCAGGTTATTTTGCATATGGATGAAAGCAATGTTAAATTTGTTTTAAAAATTAGATTACTGTAATCCTTCTTCATATTCATTTCCATATACATACCAAAACAACAGTTTCTTAACTTTATGCTAATTTTTGTTGCACCAGAAATAATTTCTACTTCTGCATTATCAAGAGTATTTTTCAGGTGAATTAAGAAGAAATTTTTCCATGTAATGCATTAGCTTGTCCTATTTCATTATTTTTACCAATGTAATTGTTGGACATTTTAGAATGAGGCCATGCCATGTTTCAGGGTTTTGATGTCACATCATTTCACCCAAGACCTGGGTCTTAAAAAAAGATTATGTCCTTAATATATTGTGGTCCGTTTTAACTAATACTGATTTTAAAAGACTTTGTTAACCTACTGAGGTGAAAACAACCAGACTTATTATGATGTTTATAAGTCTTTAAGTTTTGTGACTTTAAAGGCGCATACTACTCTTCTGGTAAGAGTTGCATTAAAATGAAGATTATTCAGTTGTTTTTCTGCCCTCAGGAACAAACAGTTTAAATTTTACTGTAATACAACATGCATTAACTTTCTGCTCAACAATCAAATAGTGAACATTTGTGTTTTGCAAGCACAGCTGTATTTTCATACTTTTCTTATAGCTTTCCTGTAAAACACTCATCATAAACTCCGACCTATAAAAATTTTTACTTTTCTTCATAGAAAAATAGTCTTCCAATGTTTTTCTCAGATTGTTTTATTTTCCAACATTACTTGTAAAGTGAAAGTAAAAAAATTCTTATAAATATGCTTAGAAAAAATATGTCAAAAATTAATCCCACTTTGTATGCACATGAAAAAAATGCAAGGATTTTCTCTCAGGGGTAATGCATACACTTTGCATATATCCCTACATTTATGTTCAAATATATCTCATTAGGATAATTTTTTTCAGAAAATCAAAACTTTAAATTCAAGTAATGTCCAACTGTGACTGAAAACAACTGCAGAGGACAAAATTTTTGGTCTTTCTCATAGCAGCTGTTCTCTACTGGCTCAGTAGGCTACGTATGCTGGCAATGGTACATCTGCAAAGCAGTGCTATCCTTGCTCTTTAATACAATTCACACCTCACTCAGTAATGCACCCATACTAAGAGCAATAGCTCATAGTCACAGGGCCCTGAACATCCTGAGCTGTCTGCTTTCAGTAGAGGGTAGGACAAAATGCTCTCCAGGGAATATTTCCTATGCAGAAATTTTTGTGATTCTGCACTGTCCTTTAGTGAATTTTAAGGAAGAGAAATGCATCAATACAGTACATTTCTGTTCAACAAGGTATTCTCAAACTGGTCGGAGAGTTTTTTAGAGACACAGTCCACAGCTGACAAAGAAGCCGTTTCTTCATATACAGCCATTTCTTCAGACTCAAAACTGCACAAATTCTGGCTCAAAAAACATTTGGGAATTTTCATTTCTCTCTTTTTTTTTTTTTCTTTTTGTTTGTTTTTTTTTTTTTTTTTTAATTGCCTTAATTATCTCTCACTGTCTAGAATTTTCATGGCCAGGAACTTCTTGTGTGGTGAAGTACATTCACTAATTAAGACTCCATCTACACAGGAAATATGTATTTAAGATACTCAAAGATGGAGCTTTCCACTTTACTGCATTTATTTTAGTAATCTATTTTAATTCTGTCAAAGAGGACATGAACTTTTTTATTATTGTCCAAACTGAACTGAAACTCTTCTTCACCTTTTTTTCCCACCCCTAGTCCAATTTCAGGAAATTTCCTAAAATGCTTACGGAAATCAAACTTTACTAGTCAGTTATAGTGAATGAAAATTGGCTTCTGAAGCTTTAAAAGCCTGCAGTTTATCATTAATTCAAACAGCATAAATCAAATTAATTTGTGTAAAAGCTCTGTCATGATCCAGTAAAGCACATAAGGCTAGAGGCAATAAGAATCAGAAATCCAACTTCAGGCAAAACTAAGAAAACAAAGCTTGCAAACTAAAATAAATAAACACATAAGAAAAGAATGACTTGACATTAGGAATTTACAGGACCACTGTGTTCTTAAGCAAGCACAGGGCAGTGCTCCAGGCAGGTATCTCTGCCTCTGTCCCTGCTGTGCCTGACCTGCACTGAGGAAATGGGAGCTCTTATGGATAAGCCTCCATATCTTACTGGAAGATGGAACCTGAGTGAACTGGTATCAAAGGTAGGAAAAGTGGTGGTCTGAGAAGAGACAAGCTACACTGAATTATCCATCCAGTGTTCACAACCAGCACAGGCCTACAGAATGGGGAATGAGAGGCTGGAGAGCAACGCCATGGAAAGGGACCTGGGGGTCCTGGTCCATGGCAAGTTGAACCTGAGCCAGCAGAGCCCTGGCAGCCAGGAGGGCCAACCCTGCTCTGGGGGCATCAGGCACAGCATGGCCAGGGAGAAAGGGAGGGGATTGTCCTGCTCTGCTCTGAGCTGGGGCAGCCTCACCTCAAGGCTGGGGGCAGTTTGGTATGCCACAGTGTAAGAAAGACATGAAAATGTTAGAGAGTGCCCAAAGGAGGGCAATGGAGATGGTGAAGGGCCTTGAGGGGAAGCTGTATGAGGAGTGGCTGAGATCACTTTGTCTGTTCAGCCTGGAGAAGAGGAGACTGAGCAGAGACCTCATGGCAATTACAACTTTCTGGCGAGGGGAAGAGGAGGGGCAGACACTGATCTCTGTGGTATACAGTGACAGTGACCCAAGGAAATGACCTGAAACTGTGTCAGGGGAGGTTTAGGCTGGGCATCAGGAATAGTTTTTTCACCCTGGCAGTGTTGGGCACTGGAACAGGGTCCCCAGGGAAGTGGTCACAGAACCAAACCCAACAATGTTTAAGAAATGTTTGGACAATGCTCTCTGACAATATGGTGCAATTCTTAGGGTATCCTGTGCAGGGCAGGAATTGTACTTGGTGATCCTTGTGGGTCTCTTCCAAAACAGCACATTCTGTGATTCTGTAATTTTTATTTATTCTTTTAATAGTCTTGCTGTTAGATACCTTGTGTTATCTCTGTTTCTTCTCATATAGCTGTGCTACCTTTCCAAACTCTGTTCCCAGGACTGCTTCTGTATTTGCACTGAAATTCAAAGTTAATTTGCAACTACTTTTTGGAGCAATGCTTGGAAGCCAGGTTTCTTTCAGCTAGTGCCCTAATCGTTAGAAAGTATAAATTCAGCCTATTCCTTGAATTATTTTCCTCTGTTCTCACTTGAAGTGGGAACTTCCAGGAATAAGCTGATATAACTGTTTCTGGTTATGGAAGCTCTTAGTCACTAGCTATTTCCCTTATTACATTCTGTGGAAGAAAACGGTAATGGTTGATACATATTTGCATATAGAAAAGGCACTGTGCCCATTTCAGTCCTATTAGGTCGTGAAATTCTAGTCATGCAGTTTATAGTCAGGCTGTTGGAGAATTATTTCCTTCAATAAATGTAAGAACATGATATGACTTTGTCCTATTTCAGAAAATTCTATCTATTTCTATTTCTACTTCTTGTCTCTTACAGTTTATAAGATGGAAAATTAAAATTAAATTCTGCTTGATATGTACAAAGATTTTGAAATGCCTGTCAGGCTGCATTCAGTATCTGGCTGAGGAGAAAATGTAGATTGATCTCAGGGAAAAGAAAGAAAAAGGCTTCAGAGGCTAGTTGCTTGCATGAATTTGTACAAGAAGCATTGTGAGCTCTGGAGTACATATACACAGTGACACCCTTCCAGGCCCCTCATTTTAGGAAAAACAACAGCATTAGCTCCTGGCAGATTGATCTTTGCTGCCAACTAGAGAAAATATTCTGGGTACTCTCTGATATATATTACAGAATATGGAGAATATTTCAAGCAGCAGTGATATACTTGAGTTTTACCAAACTTTAGCCTAGTTGTGTTTGATGAGAAGGCAAGATCTTTTTTCCTGGCTCTCCCATCTTCTCTGCTAGTTACATGATTTCTGACATACTTGTATTTTCCAGAATGGCAGTGCACAAACAGGTGGGAGGAATATCAGATGTCATTTCCCACAAAATGTCCTCATATAGCCTCTAATATAATTCTTGTCCACTCTTCTACACAGTGGTGTCATATATAAAAGAAAGAATTTGCATAGACACTTGGTCATTTGTTTTAGGGCATTTCTTT
The DNA here is from genome assembly GCF_047830755.1 of Zonotrichia albicollis. Classification (NCBI taxonomy): domain Eukaryota; kingdom Metazoa; phylum Chordata; class Aves; order Passeriformes; family Passerellidae; genus Zonotrichia; species Zonotrichia albicollis. The sequence continues at coordinate 74,018,785 of NC_133820.1, forward strand.
AAATGATTTCTTAGAAAATACATATACTAAAAAGTGTAAAACCTAATCACATACATTAAATTCAACTGACTTATCTGAGGCAGTCATCCCAATATCAGCTCCATTTACTTTGTAGTTCTAGTAGCATTTTGATGGATTTCTCAGTTCAGATGGAGATATTTTGTGGCCAAAGCTCTTAGACTGATTTGATAAAGATACATATATTGCCAGTATATCTTTAGAGTACAGATAAATAATAAAATACTTCTGTAAGTACTTAACTCTCTAGCTTTGGACCCTATAAGAAATATTTTGGAAAGGAAACTACACAGCTTTGAAATGAACCAGAACATTTTCTTCTCAGAGTCTCTTTTCAGTTTAAATTATATAGTTCACACACAGTACATTTTAATCACAGATAATGTAAGTTTCTATATATAGTTAGATTATTTTATGCCAGTTTTTTTTTTCCTTTTCAAGATTTCACAGCAAACTATAAATCAAAATATAAATGTAAGATATTAAGTATTACTTCTGGTTCCTGCAGTGTCAATTAATGTCAAGTCACTCACTACTGAATAAAATCAGATTCTGGGAGAAGTCCTTGGCATTAACAAGAGCTCAGCAGCCATTATTTGCTTCATATACTCCAGAGTTATTTTGATTAGTACTTAGGAAGCAATGTGCTATTACTCTAAGCTTAATGTTGATGTAATTTTAAAAAGAAAATGAACACCTGTCTGTCATCTGATATGAAGATATTTGAAGGGTGTATTTTGTGTCTCTGATATTGATTAAAACAAATGCACTTTCTTATGAAATTAACTTGATGTTGGCATTTTGCTTGTGAGAGAACATAACAATAGAAAAAGGTATGCCATATATGCTTTCCATAATTTATTGCAGGTTGAGACATAAAATAAGGAAAGAGCAAATTTAAGAACCAGAACATGAGCTGGTGAAAATTAGGGACATAGATTTGAAAACATCTGTGAACTTGTACAATTAGTTAAGGAACAGCTTGAAAACAGTGAGGAAGAAATGTAAAAAGAAAAGACCCAGGAAATGAAGTTATGCTGTATTAGAACTGTAAATAGTAAACTAAGGCTTCTTTTTTTAAAAAAAAAGATCTACATAATTTGTCCTTCTATTTAAAATTGTTTCTCTTATCACATTTATTACAGCAAATTAAATCATTAAACTTTCAATCATTGCTAGCAGAAAACCTGTTATGAACCAGCACCTTCAAATCGAGAATAATTTCTTATATGTGTGTGGTGCCTTACTGGCAGGGGGGAGATGGGAAGAGAGAAAGGATAAATTGCTCTTTGGAGTTGTGCTGCTTTAAGACCTTGTGAATCTGTTGAAGAAAGTCCTGCTTCCCTCTTGTAAACCTATTTCCTTCACTGGGATTGGGTGTTTACCAAAGAGATTTCTTCCTGCTGAAAGAAACAGCAAGTTGTCCTGGTCATGCCAGGTAGTTAATTTTAGCAGCAGTGGGGAGACAGAAAGGCTGGGACCTGGAGGTTATTTGAGACCACACCATGTCATTTTCCAGGGATGAGGGGAGGCTCGCTTCTGGGTCAGCATGGTAGGGCTGTCTCATTACTGTTCAAATGAATTGTTCTTATCTCAACCTGTGGTCTTTTTGTTTTGTGCTTGCAATTCTTGTCTCAAGCTGCAGGGAGGGCAAAGCGGAGAGGGGGAGCGAGCAAACAGAACATGGTTGGAAGATTTTCAGTGGCTGCACTAAATTCTGGAGTGCCAATTCTAAACTATCACACAGTTAGTAGTCCTCTCATGCTCCTTGCTTGTGAAGTTGCTTCCAAATTCAGCTCATCATTAGACATTTCACCCTATCTTCCTATTACTTGGCATGTGAGGCTTCTGACCAGCCTATCAGACAGCTAGAAATCATCAAGACCAGCGGGTTTCTGCTCAGTGAAGTGATCAGGAGAACAGGTTGTTTGCCAACATTTCCCTGATCTGTGCTCTGTGGTTTTGTTTTTTTAATTCTACAACTTAGAATTCCGAATTATAATGCCTCTTTACTGACCTACTTAACTGATCAGAAAAATGTGTGCTACCTACTTTTGCTTACAGTTGGATTGTCCCACATCTAACTCTGAATCTTGATATTGAAGGGAATCTGAATCGGTCTTGGTAATTTCAGTCTGCAATCATTTTGTTTTCTCCTTGCTGAAACCTAGTGCTAATGTTTAGAGCTAGGTGTCTTACATTGTGGGTAATTCCCTTCCTCTAGAGTTAGCAAAAGCATCATGCAATAATTTTAGTATTTATAAGAATAATGCTTAATATTCATTTACTTCTTAGTCGCTGTTTGTAAAGCAGAACAGAAGTCTTATTTTCTACTCATCTTTCCCTGTATTACCAAAGCAATTTTGCTTGCCAGATTACATTCATTCTTTCCCAGAAAGGTTGTTGAAAGTTATGGAAGACTATTATTCTTCTACACTCTTTACTTTAACTCTAGTTTGCATTGTAGTCAGAATAATTTAATCTACTATCTTTTGGCAGTGTAATTCTAAAGAATATAGTACTGTTACTAAATTCTGTTATTTGTTTTCATAGCTCATTGTATGCAGGTTATATCACCACTGTGCTTTGATATCTAACAGAAATGTCATTATTTTAAGAAATGAAATAATAATGTGAATAATGTAAAGAAAAGTAAAATACAAGATACAATACAATGTGAAACACTGTCCTTCCTCTGCAAGGAATATCTATTGTATAGATTTTTTTTCAATAGGAATCCATTTTCCTTTAACATCTGTATTTGCTGCAAAGGGAGAAGAAAAAAATTAGCATTTACAGTGGGATAAATATAGTACAACTGACTTTTTTTATTCCAAAAGACTGTTCTCATTGTTATAATTATTTTTAACAGAAGAAGAATCACACAATAAGATAGGCACTAAAAGTTTTTGTAATATAGTTTTTTTTCCAAACTAGTTTGCTGTATATATTCTAGTTCAGTAGCTTAGAGCAGTTAAAGTAATTAGGGAATGAAAAACAAATTTTCAAGCATACATTTGTAACTGCATGGTCTGAATTTCTAGGAATTTTGTAAGGTCCCAATAGTCATTATTCTATTTACTGCAAAAATTTAGCAATCCAAAAATGGCACAGATGAAAAAAAGAGCTCCACTAGGAGAAAGATGAATCTCCCTTGTGCACACTAAACCAATGCCTTAGCAGGGTCTGGTAGTTTTGTCTTGAACTAATGAAAAGAGAAAGCTAGAGTGTATTCCAGACCTCTGTGCACAGAGGGATTTTTCCACAAGTGAATATCTCCTTTCTTGGGTAAAAGATCTTCAGCTATCTTCAAGAGCAAGACCTTTTTATTTTTCCAAAGCAGAATACAAATGTCAGGAAGGCTTTGTCTTACTAGGATTTTCCAAAATAAAGTTTTCACTTTTATTGAAATGCATATATTGGAAATATACTTGATTTCTAATGTACATTTTATTTTCTGTTATTTTCTCTCCAATGTTTTAATCTAAGACTATTTCAACATTTCATTAAATGTTTTTCTTTATTTTGGGGTTTTACATTATTTTTATTATCTGAAATTATTTTATTACATAGACTTTTATAGCTGATTGTATCTGGAAGTAGGTAAACCTTTATATTTTGTTTTATTATTTAAATTTCTGATTGATTATGTAATTTCAGTTATGACAGGCTCTTGCAGTTTTGTTAAGCAGTACTTTCCTTAATAATTAAAAAAAAAAAAATCATAGCATCATGTTATGGCTTTATATACTAGTAGCAGTTACTCATTTTTCTCTAATCTTCTGCTGTACATGAGCCAATGGTAGATACCATGTAACAAAATTCTCACATTCCCAAAACAGAGACATAAAGGTGGCCTAAATTTGAGGAAGCCAATATTCCAATGTCTGGTCACTTGGTCTTACTTTGTAGCATATATCTTGGCTTGCATGTAAAAGTAAGGGGTTAAGGTTACTTTTTGTCAAACGTTAATGTAATTTCTTTATCATTTTAGGGCACTTCTTCTCTCTTAAAGATTTGCTGTAAATGATCCCAACAAGTAAAAATCTGTTGATCCCTAAAGGCATATATGCATATCCAGGTGTTTCCATGGATTTCAGTTCATATTTTTCAGGAGCAGATTTGATGTTTAAAGACTCTGTCTTTCTGAATTTGAAATTTCTGGTAAAAGAATACATGCTTACAGATCAGAACATCAGCTTTAATCCATGTATTCTTTAACACAATAATTTTCCGCTGCAGCTAATATGTTAAGAAAATTCTTGTGATTGCATGTTAGTTGTGGCAAAGAAGTCTAGCGTCGCACAGGTCTTTATAAGCTCAAAAAAGAAATCAGTTTGTTCCTATTACGTAATTCATATTTTTCATTAAATTATAATTATATCTGGATTTAAAATTAGAAGAATGTGAAATTCCAAGTAATTTATAATGAGAACATGGCATTACAACATATTACAAGGAAACAAGTGAGAAAGCAAACAGGAAATACCTTCCCCAAAAGAAAACAGAAGATATTTTGTGTATTTATCATGTAGGAGTAAGAAACACACGCACATTTGTTTATCACATTCTATGTACAGCAGCCTTGACCTATTTAAGTAAAGCTCACATAAGAGCAGTAAGAATAAAAATACATATTAATGTTTAATAATAACAATGAAATAGTGACTTTCTAGAATTTACTGCTTGAAAGTTCTTGAAATATATTTTTCAAAACTGTTCAACAGAACCTGAGGACAGAACATCAGTACCCTTGGCCCTCTGTGAGTTTTATGAGAAGCAGCTTACACCATGGTCAGGAGGGCTCAGTTTTCCCCAGCTGAGAAGGCATTGGGTGCTTTTGTGCTGCCCTAACGTCCTTCTGGTGCAGCAGGAGCTGCTGCATGTCCACAGTTCTTCATGAGTCGTGGACCAAATGTGGCTTTTTCCTTTCTTACCTGTCATTAATAAAGGTAGTAGGGACTAGGTAGTGGAGCAAGTCACAGTCTGCTCAAGTTCGGCTTTACAGTTTTAGAGTGATTTAAAAGAGACAGTGGCAGCTCTCTGTGTCTTTGATGCAGCAGAGATGCAGAAGAGGGGAGGACTGGTGAGGGAAAGCTGTGAGATTTTGGTCAGAGACAAAGCTGGCCAGAAAATTCCCTTCTAATCACTTTTCCACTGAATAACAATGTAGATTTGTAGCACATCTCAGTGCAGTTCAGTTCAGTTTCATCGACACTGCCCAAACTCTCACAAGTGTGTTCACCCATCTCACTGCTCTGCTAGAAAATCTGATCTGCTCTGTACACCTGGTTGAGTGTCTTGCCTTCTCCTGATGTGGGTCTGGATATCCCCAAAGGCCTGGGTTAACTAGTACTGGGAGAATACCACCAGAGGAACTGGTGATCATCTATCTGGCCATCCAACATTTGTATGATGTCTGGTCAAATTAAATAAACAGTACCAATGGGTACAAGCACTGTCTCAAGCAGAGCTCTCCCTGAGTTCCTTGATAAAAGTGCGGCTTGCGAAGGAAATATTCCAATATTTTCCCAGATGTTGCCTGAGCCTGGTTGGGGGATGACAAAGGAATAGCAAGTTAGCTATTTTGGAAGGGAAGACAGATTGCCAAGTGGAGACTAGATACACCATGGTTTTGTTAAGGGATATTTTATTATGCCTAATTTACAAGTTATTCTCATATTTTTTTCTCTATTAAATAAACTGTTCTCTAATTAACTGTACCTGACCGTTCCCATTAATCTCCTCTCAGAGGAGGTAGCTGTGACATGCATGAATATTAAAGTTGCCTTTATCTTGCCTGCTGATGAAAAAAACCATGTATACCTCTGGACATCATACATGCACACTTCCTTGAATCAGGACAGCTTTGCTGCTATCAGGGCTTGAGGTAGCTTCGTTGCTAATCTCTTTCCTGATTGCAAAAGTGACACACAGTTGGAATACAAAAGAGCAAAATTGAGGTTAAATTATGAAATAGAGATATTTTCAAATCTCACTCAAAAAGTGTCTAAAGAGATAAAATAGTGTTATTTAAGTATAAAGCCTAGCAGCCTCAGTACAGAGCAGTAAGTTCATGAGTTCTATCATTGGCACTGATAGAAATTCCTGCTGGTATTGCTTAATTCACTCACCCTAGCTGATTTATCATGGAAATGCTACAAGGCATTGAAAAGAGGGTTTATTGTAATAACATCACAGGTATTTATGATAAACAATTCACTCCAATTGTTACATTGCCAAGTGGTTTGCAAGCACATATATTAGAACTGTTTAAAATTGCATTAGCTTCTGTTCTGTAACATTTGTGCTTCCTGTTCTCCATGTATTTTCTCTATAGGATGAAATAACTAAAACTTTTGGGGAAATTAGTGGAAAATGAAGCTTATAAATTTAAGCAATCACTTGAAAACACATGCTATTGCATGTCAATTATGATATGGACATGAGAGAGAGACATGAGAGAGAGACATGAGCCTTTAAAACATCAGAGGCAAAAACAACTTTTATTTTTGGAGAATCCTTCTCAGTTAAATTGCATCAGTCATGGACAGACTGCTGCAGGTACCATAAATAATTACTTCAGATTATTGATATTTCCAGTTTCTTTTCTAGCTTTTAATCATAGTGTCTGATCTGACATTTTTCTCTGTTTTCCGCCCAGAAATTTCATGTCCTGTTTTTGGCTTTACAGTTTTAGAGTGATTAAAAAGTCTTTCAGTGCTCTGAAACAGTGTACCTGGAGGCTAAAATTTTGAGTCAGTTTTAGCCTCAGTCCATCTGTCTCATAGACTGAGTTAGTTTTTGAAAGCAAATGCTGTCTGAAGCACACAGTGAGTACCAAGTCTGAAGGGACAAACTCTGACATGCGTAGGCAAGGTCAGCTTCAGGTGTGTAGTGTGGAATTAAATTGCATAGACTTGTTTTGGGACTGGAGCTACTCATCTCTGAGGGATTAATAATATTAATCAGTAGCAGAGGGAAGAAGATGGGCACATGAGTTTCCTTGCAGTGCCTGGATACTGCTTGTGAATGCTTTGGCTGGTAATCTGTCATGTTTCCTGCTCCTTCTCCCTAACCTCCAACACTGAACATACATCTCCATGATTCACCTGTCTGGACACATCATTGTTTACCTGTCTTACTCATGGCTGGCTCTTTTTATTTCACTCTTTAAGAAAGAGAGACTTTTGACTTGAACAACTTTGTACAGTTGCTATTACTTGACTTCTCTGTTTTTAAGCCACAATTAGACAAAATTTAATAGATGTGAATGTGTAAAGTATGGACAATATCTACTGGCATATATTGACAATTTTGAGGGGTTAGAAAGAGCAAACTCTGAGGTGAGGGAAAACAGTTTTTTTAAAAGCTGCAGTTGTGCACTATATATTCACATTTGAAGATAATTTTTGCAATTTACTTCATCATTGCTTTCTATAAATAAATAAATAGGTCCCCAGAGTTTCAATACAAGTCTCTAAAGATATGCACATTAATCTGAGAAAGACAAGACCTTGAAAGAACTTAAAATGAATAAATTTCCTATATGGCATTTAAGAAGATGAATATACTTTTTTTTAGCCTATAATAATTTTATGAAAGTGTGTGTAGGACAATGAAGAGTTTAAGCATGACCACAACTTTAGCAGCTGTATGATCAAAGGTGAATAGAATAGAGTAGAGTAGAATAGAATAGAGCACAACAGTTAATGTTGGAAGGAACCTCCAGTGATCATCTATAACAACTGCCTGACCACTTCAGGGCTGACCAAATGTTAGAGAATATTAAATGCATTGTTCATATTCATCCTAAACATTTGACTGGCTTGGGGCATAGACCACCTCTTTAGGAAACCTGTTTCAGTGTTTGACCATGCTCTTGGTAAAGAAATGCTTCCAAAAGTCCAGTCCAAATGTTCCCTGATGTTCTTTGAACCATATCCATGCATCCTGTCACTGGATCTCAGGTAGAAGAGTTCAGCACATCCCGCTCCTCTTGCCCTCCTCAGGAAGCTGCAAAGAGCAATGCTGTCACCCCTCAGCCTCCTTTGCCCCAAAGTAGACAAGTCTGAAGTCCTCAGCTGCTCCTCATAGGACATTCCGTCAGGCTCTTTCACAATCATGAAATTCACATTCATCCATGCTTCTGGATGCATGGACTTTCATTTCCTTCTAGAATTGTGGGGCCCATGCAGCACTCCAGGTGAGACAACACCAGTGCTGAATTGAGGAGGAAATCAACTCATTTATCCAGATGGTTATGCTGTGCTTAAAGCACTCAAAGATGGGATTTATCCTCTTGTATGCCAGGGCACACTACTGGCTCATATTGAGCACCCCTTAATCACTTTCTGTAGGTCTGCTCTCCAGACACTCCTCTTCCATTTCATTTTTGTTCCTCTTGTTTCTCCAGGTATAGAGTCAAGAGTTTGGTCATTGTCACATCATGTCATGTCATTGATAGTTGCCCAGTGCTCCAACGTACCAGGACATTGGAGCACTCTCTTATTCCCTGAGAAAATCAACAGCACCACCCAGTTTAGGATAACCATCAATAGTATTGGTATAATTACTATATAATCATTTGAAATAAAAGAAATTGCATTACATACAGTTATTACATAATATTTGTAAAACTATTTCCTTCTCATCCTCTTTCTCTTGCAATAACATAACATCCACACATATGCTGATCTGACTAATTCTACCACCAAGAATTATTAAAAGAACATTTTATATAGAATATCAGAACAAGGTAAGTGTTCTGAAATGTTCTTGTGTTGTACTTTTCTGGACTCTACTGAGTGGTTTGTCTGAGACTGATATGAGTAGCTGAAGTGTGTTTATTAACTCTTGGTAGCCCTTCCATGAATTCTTAATCACTCTTGATCTTGTACACAATTTTTCATGCACAATGTCTCATTGAAATGAGCTCCATCATTTAACTGCGCTTTATGTGGAAGAATGTTTTTCGGATTGACATCTAAAAATTTCCTTTGCTATCTCTTTTTTTTTTTTTTGCTTTCTGAGACATTGAAAAAGAACAAATGATAAAACCAAAAATACAACTAACCAAAGAAAAACCCAGCTTGTTTTAACTTTCTTGGACATTTGTGGTTTGATAAATCTTTATTGTGTTAAAAATCATTTAAGTTTTTCTTAAGATGATGAAAATGGAATTAATTTAATCACTAGTTATTGCTCTTCTTCTTTGGGTCCTCATTTTACTTTTCCCTCTACTTTTTCCTGGATTTTGCTTTGTTTTGTTTTGTTTGGTTTTTTTATAAGGTGATTTGGTTTATTTTAACCAAATATTCCTGCTCCAGGAACATTGTGTATTCTACAGTACCACAACATTGCTTTCTGATTAGTTCTCCATTCCTTACCTAATAAATTGTAATACTCAATTTGCTTGTTTGACTGCTTCTGAACATTAAGATGATTACTCTTATTTTCATAGAATAATGTATTATAAGTCTGAAATATCTTTCCTCTGTAGTACAAGCTGGTGCAAAGTCCTTCACTATGCATACAAAATTAGAATTGATTTTCCCGTTATTTTTCCCCATGAGTATCACTAACAATAATAATTTTCAGCCTGTGAATCTAATCACCATAAAACATCATTAAAGCTAATTGAACATTTATATAGATAATCACAAAGCTTACCCTGTTATATTAGAAAGTAAATAGATAAACCCTCATATTTTTGGACAGAGTTTTTTGTAATAAAGAAATAAAGTTTTATAGTACTTTCCCTCCCTGCCCCCCTTCTAGTTAGCTAGGAGTAAAATAAAATAATTTTTCATTCTGTAACAGTGCTAGGAAGTGCTGAAATTCTAGGAAATTCTGTCTCTGCAACACTTCAGTGTGTTGTCACAGATTACTCAATTTCATTGTCAAGCATTTACTTGAATGAGTGGATGGAAAACCAGTCAGAATTTGAAGCCAGCCTCTAAGGAAATGCTCCAGTAAAATGCTACATAACATTCAGGGGGATGAATGTTTACATTCTGACTGATTGCCATATTTCAATATGGGACAAATTCCTGTGATACAATTAATAATACACTGTGACAATGTCCATTGACTTTATTGAAGGTGAAAATGGTATGGAACAATGTTTTTGCAGCATGATTTGAAGATAAGACAACATTTGCCTTAATGTTTTCTCTTTACTAACCTGCTTCACAGCAGAGCACCCTTGACTGAAATAACTTAATTCATTGCTGTCATGAAATGCAGCAAAAGTTTCTACTATATTATAATGTTAAGCCTGATAATAAGAACCTTTATACGAGAAACTACCTTAAATTAATGTAAGAAATTGAAATCTTAATTGCTATCTGTGATCTAGGCATACAGCATATGAAGTACTGGAACAAATGCCCTCATTAATTTATCTAGAGCTTTGAAAAAAATGTCCTTCATGAGAAAATGCAGGAGATACTTATTACCTTCAATGTCACAAGCAGGGTGTTCTAGTCTTGAAGAATATTATTTGAGACAGAGATAAGAATGAAATAGAAGCTATTTTATGGTAGGAAATCAGAATGTAAAAAGAGAACTTTGCTCCTTTTGATATACTTGTATTATATTGGAGGATTTGCAGTTAAACATATAGATTTAATAGGAGGTTAAATTATACTAAACATAATAGATGGGTCACACAAAACTGTACCTGCAAAAAAAAAAAAAGAGATAGAGCATAATAATCAGATACTCTTTTGAATATGGAAACAAATTGTCTTTTTCATTATTTCAGAGGCTGATTTAAATAAAAAAATGCAAACTATTGAAATAAATTTTTACAACTTTCTTTATGTGTCACTCTCTTTCCTATGAACTTCTGATGACAAAGCTATGACAGATGGCCTTTAGGCTTCTTTGGCCATCCTACTTTATGATCTCTAATTAAGTCCAGATCACATCTTCCATCTGGAAAACACTTTCTGGCAGCAGGAATTCCGGCTACAGAAGGCAAATAAGAGGTTGCACTGCAGGTTTAGAGACTCTGAGCAGCTAGTCTCCTCAAGCTGCCCTTAATAACATGTGAGCTTTAGCAGTAGTTCTAATATTAGTCATATTTGATCACGTATTCCAAAGTAAAATGAATTAAAATACAGCATGTACTCATGCAAAATTGACTATTTCAGTACAAGCTGATATTTTTATCTAACAAGCTGCATGATTTTCTAGGTTAATTAAATGAAGGAAATCTCATTGATTTGTATATTGGAAATGTAATCAGTGAAACATCACATAGAGGGTGGCAGCTGTTTTAAAGCTCAAATAATCCATTCCAGGTGTACTTGTGTAGGGGGGAAGATCAAATGCCTCGTTCTCTTCTGGAATCCATAGGGCATCCAAGACATTCATGTGGAATTGGCTGCAATAGCATGGAACATATGGGAGATCCATGCTTCCTTGGAGTGACATCTGAAGATGTGGTGGATATGGTAAAGCCTCAAGTAATGTTAGGCCAAATATAACCAAATCTCATCTTTCTTGTCTCCCTTAAGGTGCATAGACTCTACCCTTAAGCTCCACTACCTGTATTAACAAGGCCTTAATTTTTCTTCTAGGGGAATGTTAATCTGCTTTGTGTAAAACCAAGAGAAATCAATGGATTTACTTTACAATTAAAAAAAAAGGCATCCTGAACTAAATTTTGCTGGAGAATTATAGCAATGACGTTTAAATATTTGCTAATAGAAATAGATAATAAAATAAATTAGGAGGAGGCCCAAAGAATGCTACATGGTCTTTTAGATGACCTTAAGGAGAACTGAAATATTAGGAAGAGAACAGAGTAAAATAGTGCAAAATAGCTGGTCATATAATTCAGAAACAGTTAGTATAATTTCTGGTACTGACCTAAAAATCATCATCTGAAGACATCAAAGGACAAAAGGATTGTTTGAACAAGGGGTGATTTTGAATCACTAACAGGGTATGACAATGGAAAAGCAAATATTCTTGAATGCTTGAGAATACATATTTCCAGTAGAAACAAGAAATTGTTCCTGTCATGCTAGTCACTGAACACATATATTTAGAGTCAAAATATGATCCTATCTGTTTAAGAAAAACTAAGTCCAATTTCAAACCTTCATTGTTCAGATAAGCAAGATCAGACGAAAAAAAAAATCAGCAGTTATAGAAAAATGTATATTCTTTATATATATATAAAAGAATCAAGGAGTAATAAAGGAAAATAGTAAAAATATATAATGTTTGTGCAAAGAATTGTTGATTGATAGGTAGAAACACGTTTCTAGCCAATAGAGGAATAAAGCTTTGGAAATTTCTTACTGGATTAGTGGACATTTCAATCCCAACACAGACATTTCTTTACACTTTTCCATTTTGAAGTCTGGGTCCCTACCCACTCAATATCCAGTGGTTTTAGCTTCTGTACATGTTTTCCTATTCAAAAGAACACAGAGAAAATAATCTATAAAAATACACTGCCTACTACAGGAAATTTTTGGATTTTTTTTCCTTGGATAATAAGAAAAAAAAAAGGCATTCTAAATTGATATTTAGTCATTTTCATGAACATTCTCATCATTCTCATCATTTGTTCTTGTTGAGCAGGATGAGAATATCAAAAGTGCAAAATGCTTTCGGTCTGAAAAGACTGTGTACAAATTTCACAAAGAAAGAAAATCTGTTGTTCTTTTTAGTGTCGTTTTCTTTCCTTTGGTTTAGCCCAAATATAGGAAGCTAATAATTTAAATAACTCCACTTCTTTTTAATAGAAAAAAGCATCACAAGTCATTACCTAGCTATAAGGTCAATAATGTGATCTCTTCAGCACTTTCACTATCCTGAGTCAATTGCCCACAACACTCTACTTAACAAGACCCTCCAGCTCAGGGTGGAAGATAATTTAGTCCCATAGCTCAGTTAAGACCTGGGATGGTGGCAAACACTTTTCTCAGGTTCTGCATCAATGCTGTTCATAACCAGAAATCCTGTAGGAATTTCAGCATTCAGAAATTTTCACAGATGAAGGTAAACTGAGATTGCTAACCTAACATAAACACAGATTATAAACCAAAATGGTCACCTAAGGCACCAGTGCCTTTCTCTATTTTTTCTTTTCTTTTCTTGTCCAGAAAAAAACCTGACTTTTTTGTTTTTTGAAGTCTTCATTGAGTCACTCACTTTTCCCCTTCCACTTAAATCCTCTCCCATTTTCTTTTCTTGTTTGGTACATACCTTTCTGACAGGTAAGTAAGAAGCTTACACGTAAATTTTTAAATGCTCATGAGAAGATTATACAACCAACAGCTGAAATTACTCCATATGTATCACTCTGTAAGTATCAAAAGGAAAAAAATTCAGAAAAAAACTTTTGCCACACTTGCAGTGTTCTTTCTTTTGTGTTGAAAAAAAGGAATAGTCTGGTTACTGGACTCTTATCAAGTGGAATTTTTTTTCCTAATGCAGCTTTTTTGTTAGTAAATATGTATATGCCCAAGCTATATCTCCTACTTAGTAAACTATTCAGAGATCTCAGACTTTTCCTATGACTTATATAAAGACTAAAATTAGGTGGGAACTGAAAAAACCCAACTATTTAAATCGGTTACTACATCAAAAATAGGAAAAAATAACTTGAAAAAAAAAAACATTCAAAATGTTACCACATGTTCAAGCATGACATTATCTTTCAAAGATGAGAACGAAAAACCAACATTAGTAAACCTGGCCTTCATTTTATACATGCATTATAAAACTTGCAGCAAATAGGTAGAACTAGAGGAGACCTTTTATGTAGCTTTATGTAGCTTTCATACTCAATATACACAGAAATAGAGGGATTTCGGAATATGCTTGGCTATTTCTGTGTAGGAATCTTCTATTTATTTTTTTTTCTGAATAAAATAAGCAGTCTATATGGTCAATTTTGCCAATCAACCAACAAAAATTAAGATTTTCTGTAGATCATATTTCCCTATGTCACTGGTAGGGGACATAACACTATGTTTGTAAGGCTTATGGCACTGGGGCTAGCTTCTTACTACATATTTTTGAAGTGTCAGCCATAAACTTTTGCTAGGGATCCTGTGAGATTTAGGCAGTAATAAAAATAAATATTTTAAAATGTATATTGAATAAATATATCTTCTGTAATAGCTGAAACAACTCTATATGAAAGAGGTTAAATACAAAAGATTTGATTTTAAAACCATATCTATGGTGTAAAATGAAACTACAAGAAGTGTAATATAGGAATGAAAAACCTCTCTGATGACAGTATATGAGACATGAGGCACAAGCTCTTAGCAGATGAGTAACCTCTTCTCCATCAATCCCACATACAGACCATCAGAATACACTTGAGTTATTCCAAATAATCCACTTTCATTCAGCTTCTCTCAATGGACTTTCTTCCCTTTCTACTGGTCATATCCAACCTTGCTGCCCCAAAGCCGTTTTGCCACAACTTAGACTTTGCTAAATCTCTGTGTTATATAATAGACTTAGGCTTATATCTCCCACCAGCATGATCCAGTCAAATAGTTCTGAAAAGGTGAACACAGCTATCCTGTCACTTTCAAATCCTGTTCCTTCACTACTCTGGAAACTATTATTTTGCTGTTTTTCTGGAAGGCACAAGATATAGCAAGACACATTAATAGTCTCCAGAATTCCTTCTACCTAAGGAAGTCAAAATGTAGCAGTCTATAAGCTGCACTGCTTCCCAAATTCCCTCATTAATTAGGCAAGGCTTAAAGGGAGAGGACAGAAAAAAAAGCTGCAGGAGGATGAACTTGGAAAGGAGAGGAATACAAATGTGTTTGGGAGATGCACTGCCTTTATGAGCCAAATGCTGCAAATAGCTGCTCTAGCCTTGAAATGAAAACTGATGAACTCCCCATATCCTTCAAAAGCCATGGTAACGCAAAACATTTGGGATATTTAGACAGTATCCATCCTGAGGGCAAATTTTCTACAATGTATGTTCTCCTCAAAGAAAGAAGTGAACAGATTTAGAAACTTTTCCTGCTAGTAGATGTCAAAACCAACAAAATTAAAGTCTTGAAAGTAAGTAGCAAGGGGAAATATATTTTAGTAATGAAAACATAATTACAGCGTCCCTGATAAAGCAAGACCACAAGAAACTAATTTACATAATAATTTTCTGAAACACATGAAGATTACATTTCTTTCTGGGAAAACCATCTATTTTGGATTCACATTCCTCTTGTGAGATTGAAATTCTAAAATTTAGTTTCTGAGTAACAGAAGCACATACCTGGATCCTCTGGTCTAATCATATCTAGGAATATAACCTGCAGTTGTCAAAAAACATGATTTAGACTTTCTTATATAAAATTCAATTTTATCTGTCACATCTGTTTTTCTTTTTTTTTTTTTTTTTTTTTTCCATGCATAACTCTAAAAAATGCCCTCTAAAACCAGAGTATTGTTCTTGAAAAAAGGCAGGGAATAAGGTATTGGTAAATTTTGCAGGATGTTGTTGTCAAAACTCTTTTATCTGTTAACTCGAAAGGATCTTAAAGCTGAATTCAAGGCATCTCAGCTGTGGCTGATCTTGTGTGCTTCTCTTCTTGTGTACACCAATCAGCTGATTCCCTTCCCTTAGGGTCTGTGGCTGAAAAAGGATGCTTGCAATATACTTTGCCTGATCCATTTGTATATTCTTAAATTACTGAGATGGGGGCATTATTTTTGGCTATAAACATACTGAAGATCTACACCTTTGGTAATTATTCTTGAAGTTTGTTAAAGAATATGGTTTTTTTAATAGGTTTTTGTCCTCACAGAGCAAATTTTGTTCTTGAGTCAGAAAATTATTTTCATCTTATTTTCAGTCTAATTAGTAATGTAAAATAGAAATTATCCAATTTCTTAGATTGTTTCTGTACAAAACAACCATGAAAGATTCTGTACTTAAATAATTTAACTCTATGAAATTAATTTTAAAAAATGCAGGCCTTCAGTTGCTGCAGATCAGGAACAATTAATAATGTAAAAGGAATTTCAACATTTGTTTTTCTGTACATAGCATTATTATTCAGTGGCAAATTACAATTCAACATTATATCTACAGGACCACTCAGAAGGACTAGAAATTGAGTTATTAATAAATGTCTTTCTCTTATTGGTTATTAAATTAGATTATTATACACGTAATTATATCATCATGATGAGCCAAGTAGATGAAATAAAAAGTATTCTCTGATGGCTTAATATCAGAATGAATCATTGCTGATGCTTTAATCTTCATAAGTCACTGGGAAAGTGTACCAAAACTTACCTGGCTTCAGGAAGATCAGGAACCATATCCATAGCAAAATGAAATTTCTAGAATTTGGGAGAATTTAGGATATTTAAGACTCCTTATGGAAACTGTCATATTCCTTGTTTGTTTAAGGTGTTTCATATAGGAATATTTTATAAGTTAATATTCACTGTTATTTAGGTAAGATTTCAATCTTTCAGTTCTGAGTATTCAAATGGAAATGGTTTTTAGTAGTAACTGCAAATATCTACTCAGTAGTCTCTTTTACCCCTATTAGTTATTGTGTCATTTTAAATCAAGTTGAGTGACCAACCCGCACTACTTACAGGAAAGCACAAATGTACGAATTGTAAATGGGTTGGTGACATTTTGTAATGATTTCAGTAATGATTTTTTTGCCCTCACTTTTGCTTTACATGTGCCAAGCCAATTCTTCACAATATCAAAAGCTGAAAGGTAAAAGCAAGTTCTTTTTTATAGTCTCATAAGATGCAGATGTATTTCAATTGAACAGGGAACATAGCTTCTTCTGACTTATTTTATTTATCTAGTCAATGTACTGAATAAAAGAGCAGCATGATCCTTTGCTAGATGTACTAAAAGTGCATATGAAAGGTCATGTACTAAGCTGTCCTGGTTTCAGCTAGGGTGGAGTTAATTCCTTCTCAGTGCCTTTTATAGTGCCATGTTTTGGTGAGCAATTGCATTGTGCCTCACTTGTTTTTTCCTTTTCTTATAAATTTCATTATTATTTACCATTATGATTGTATTTTAATTTATTATTGTATTTTATTTTATTTTCAATTATTAAACTTCTTATCTCAACATGCAGGTTTCTACTTCAATTCTCCTCAGTTCACTTGGGTGGTGGAAAAGAGCAGGGGTTGAGTGAGCAGTTTTGAGGTGCTTCATCTCCAGCTGGGCTTAAAACCACAAAATAAGCTTATAAAATGGGGCCATCAGTTTCAGCCATAACATGTATATAGGGTATTAAATTCTTGAAAAAGGTATTTATGTTTTGCTTGTCACTTTCTTACACAGATCACCTAATCCCCTGTAATCTGAAGGAACACATTTTAATATCTCTTTATTTTGCCCTTCATAAAACTTTCTCAGAAATATCATAATACCAGTATTAATAACATGGGTCCAATGCCAAAGTCCATATGGATTTTTTACACAGACAAACACAGAAAATAATGCTTTTGTCTCAATAGAGCTGTACAACACCTGACAGAATTGCAGCATTTGACACAGATTTGATAAGTCTATTTGCTGTGCAAGCAAATATTTTGCAGTGGCAGGGCAAGGAGATAATTTCATACTTGGTGGAGCTCTAGTACACTCAGAAGATTTGCCCTGTGAGTGATTTTAATCCATGTTGTGTCTTCATCAGAGATGCTTCTGAAGTGCTTTGAAAATATTTAGCACCTGTGCATACTCACAGCAATATTGGTGTGTATTTCTTCCCACGTGCTCCTTATCTCCTGACTTCCGAGTCAGCACTGAAGTGATAAAAGTATCATGAGGACTGGCTTTAGCATGCAAAGCTTTCTTTAACTAAATCTTTTCTCCTCTGTTATCCTCAGGCACTTAGGCTGGCGACAGAAGCATATCTACAACTGCAGATGGAAAAGATTCAAATGCCTCAATCCAGGAAAAAAGATATTTATTCATGGATATTTTTCTGCTGCTTACATCAGTCTCTTAACTAGAACAGACTACAAAAGCAATGAGACTAATATAATTCAAGATAGGAAACTAAGTATAAGCACTGGCATTGCATATTACATGTTGATAAGACACATATCAGCCAAAACTAATTAGATATACGAATGGAAAAGCAATTTAAACTTCAAGGGGACAAGAAAAGGAGACAACCGGCCCCTAATGGAGCTTTCAGCCCCTTAGGAAGATGACTATTATTGCCATAAATGCCCATGGATATGAACAACACAATTATCTTTCTGTGAAGTTATTTTGAAGATTATGTATCTCCTTCCTTACTTTTCCTCAATCAACTTGGCATCTGATTTCAAGCTAACTTGCAAATGCAGTGGTAAAACTGTAAAAAAGTATAATAACTTCTAGAGGTGACAGGTAAAGTCACTACTTAGTCACACAGCTGGATTTTGCACCAAGATTTCTCAGATTTTTCTTTTCAGGGCCATGCTGGAATTGAATATTTTTCAGAAACGCATTTTCTGTATCTACCTTAGACTGCAATTTTCAAGAACTAATTTAAAACAGAAGATTACTCATAATCAAGGAGATACACATCCTCAGCTGTTCTGTGTCGCACCTGTGCAGGTTACTCAATACTCTAATAACAGTTAAGACTAAGTGAAACACATATTTCAGTAGCTCACAATTTCTATAACATAACTAAGGCTCTGAAAAGGAAAGCCAGTAAAGGCACACATGTAAAAATAATCTTTTAATGTTATTCTAAAAAAAAAGTAAAACAGCTTTTTTGAAAAAGCAAGTATAACAGTGAGTGAATATTTTAGTTACTGCATGCAGGTAAGTATAGCTTTTTCTGCAGAGAAAAAAGTAGGTAATCCTGCTGCCACAATGTTTTTTCATTTTCTGGAAAAAACACCCTGTTTCAATAGGTATCTGTGCTAGGAAGTGAGCGCAGGATTCTTTGATAAAATCTTTTTCTGCATTAAAAAAAATTTAGCTCTGTTGCATATGCATTAACCTCTCTCAAGCAATTCACAAAATGACAAAAGATAATTGCTATGAAAAAAAGCAAATTATTTTGGTTATGAAAATTTATGCAGACTTGTTAGAGAAATAAACTGTATGAATAAGAGGTGTCTGCCTATCTTTTCACTTTACTGTTTTCAAAAAAGCATTTTCACACTATAGGTCAAATAGAATGGCATATTATGACATAAAATGGGTGAACATCCCTAATTCTATCTGTAGAGTAATAAATTGCTAGTAAAATTGTTTTGAGGAGTAATTTATGCCATCTACTCTAAAAACTCATCAGCTAATGGTATCTAGGCTTATTTTCATTACTTCAGTTTAGATGAAAAATAAAAGGCACTGTGGCATACTGCATTCAGCATCAAAAACAGTAATAGGAAATGTTCCATGGAGTTTACATAAGCTCATACATGTAGAGGTGGCCACAGAAGTTAATACTGCCTAGTGAAATTGAAACAAATTGAAAATTTACATATTATTATAAACATCCAAATTAATTCTTTCCATTTGAAATCAGCAGACAGCTGAAAATGCACGAATAACACGAAAAAGAATCCCAAAGGATTTTTACAAGAATTAAACCCAGTGTTATTGTTTAAAATCATCCATCTACATAGAGGCAGTGGGAGGCACAGAGAGGACTACGAAAATTCTCACATCCTAAGGTGCAGGCTGTAGTAGCACTTTCAGGCTCTGGAGTGGCACTTCATGAGTGCAGCATAGTGGTGCTCATTCTGAATACCAAAGAGGAATTTGGCTCCAAGTGAGGTCTATGGCGGCACAGATCCCACTGACTTTAGTATAATTTTGCCACTGATCTCTGCAGAGAAGTTGGACTTCAAGTAATTGAATACGTGGCAATATTATCTACATCAGTTATCTACAGTTTTAGGATTATGCCCATACCTATCAAGCTGTATTATGTCTTTTTGACTACCATGACCTAAATTCAGACTGGTGAGGTTGAGTGGTCTTTATGTTACACTTAGTGACACAGGTCTGTTTTAAAACAACAAAACCTCAGAATCAGAATTCCCACATTTTTGTCTGGACTGACTGTGCCACTGTGTGCAGTGGGAACTGCCTATGAACATGCAATACAAATGCAGCATAGAAGAGTATGAGCATAGGAGAGTGACTGAGGGCCTGAGAGCACAGGATGATACCAGAGGCCCAGGGCTAAAAATGCTACAGAAATGGTTAATTAGTGGCCACCTCTGGAGGGTAAACTGTACAGGTGATTTTACAGTTGAAAAAAACAAAGAATAAGTACCCAGCAAATGGAAAATGTACCACATGGAGTAGATCTGACAGAAGGTGGAATCAAAGATCAGTTTAGAAGGTTCTGTTCGAAAACACGTGAAAATATCCTCAAAAACCCCAAGAGTTAGGAGGAAGACACCCCACAGCTCCCAAAAACCACATTATAGTCCTCCTGGAAAATGATTTGGACTGATGATTTGCCCAAATACTTCTTGTTTTTTATTAAAGAGAATTAGCTGCAGTAGTAATTTAGTTTATAAATGTTAGCAATTACTAGAATACTAAGAATTAAATTCACTAGAATACTACAGTTATTAGAATTTATAGGTTTTGGAAAATTAGTAATTTTGTGATTATAATGCTAACAGACTGGTATAAATATAATTTACTGATACAAATTCTTCTTTGGGCTTATATTGTGAATTTCTTCAGCACACAAAGAACACACAAGGGATGCTATCGCATTTTACATGTTTGATGAGAGTCAGTCTCTCCTGTGGAAAAAGTTCAGGCACTAACAGAATCATGTTTATGGGGCTACTTATGACACAAAACAGCTGCATTCACTTTTTACTGTGTTCCTTTCCTATTCAGTCATATATTCAAATATTTGTATGGCTTCTTTTACATTAAAGATAACTGATCCTCAAAACTCTTTATGCTGCTCATCGCTGAAACAACCTTTTGAATTCGCAAGTTTTACTGTTACCGCCTCACATGTGGCAAACAGATACTTGGAGTATTATCACATTCTGTTTCACCAAAACGTCAATTCTCTCTCCAAGCAAACATGTATGATTGGAGTCACACAGGATGATGTGAAAATACCAGCTGGTAACCCAGCTGTGGTACCTTGTTACTGACTGCAGCCATCCAAGTGAATGCTAAGCTCATAGGCTGTAATCCTCTCAGGTATGGATCTGGATGCCTTACTGCAAAATCTGTATGCACCCTGAAAGTCTTGCACTCAAGGTCTTAAAGCTACTTATTCATATATAAAATTCCAGGTAAATGACTGAGGAGGGTTTTAAAATCAAGCTTCACGCATTTCTCTGAGGAGCTGAAGATCACCAAAAAAAAAAAAGATTTTAATAAAGAAGAAATATAAGCCTCTTATCCTCAGTTACTCAGAGCCTTAATCACTGAACTGTCCTTCCTTATTTACATAAAATAATAATCAGTAATGTACATTTTCACATCAAATTAATCCCTCACAGTTGACATTTATTTCTTTAAGAGGCATCTTCAGTAGTGCAACTGTTCACTCTTTGGAGCCATGTTACACACTTTAGTCATTATGCATAGGAAAGAAAATAGACAAAACAAAGGGAATTCACCTTCTACTTTTCCTTTCTTAGCTCTATTTAAGGTTAAAAATACAAGATGTCTCTTTAAACACACAGGGAACAGAACACATAATCAAAAAGAGCCAATCTGCGTGGAAGGAACTGTCAAGTTAAAATTCAGATATTCAGATTTTATATAGGAAGTCATTTTCATAGTGAATTTGAATAAAACCTCAGATTTTTATTCAAGGAATTTTTTTTCTGCTGTTTTGCTTTTTTTTTTCCCCCTTGATAGATATTATTACGAAACAAAGCTTTCTGTATGTCTTGAACCCAGTTCTATTGGAATAAAAGATAGTTTAGCACAGAGAGACTTTTGCAGTAGTGTAAACTTCATTTGAACTTGGAAAGAGAGTCTGGCATGGCAGGCAGAGCTGGGTCAAATCCTGCAGCTGTAACAATTTGATTCTTGATTTTGTGACACTGAATATCACCTTGGCTCTTCATAACTAGATTTTGGGATCAATTTTGTCTACAGATGCAATCCATAGCTGGTAGAATTAGGATATACCACAGAAGATGCTTTTAACTTATTAATAAAATCAGTTAATTTTAATGAGATCTTTTTGGCACAAATTAGGAAGGGAGCCAGTGCAAGCTGACTCACTGGAAACTGTTTCAGAGTTGAGACTGTTTTAGCATAATAATAGAAGTGATTGTCGTTCTTTGAGAAAAACCATATCCCATACCTATATAAATGGTGATAATAGCTGAATGGATTGCTAAAGCTATATTTTCAAAGAGAAGCTTTTGATCTTAAGGACTCCAGAAAGTTTTTGGCAAGGAGGAATGGGAAAGGTCATGCCTGTGTCTGTACTGTATTTTTCTTTTGTGGGCATAGCAATTAGTACATGAAATTATGGAAAAAAAAAATCCAATTTTCTCAAAGAAATTGGATTAGAAGAGAATCAGATAGAATAAATAATTTGAAAAATGGATGTTTATAATCTCAGTGATGTTTCTTCGGTGGAACATTATGGAAATCAGGCTGGATGCAAGCAATATGCTGAATAGAAGATATATTAAAAGCCTTTCATTCACTTACATGTGGTTATCCAAGTGCTACTCTTAAGGTAATCTAAAGACAAGCAAAAACAATATAATGACATCCATGGAGTTGACATGCTATGAACAGCCTTTCAGGGAAAACTAAACTGTCAAACAAGGTTCTAACTTGTTGAAACAGTAGGAATCTGTGCTTGAAGGCCTCTTGTATCCCTGCATTTTATTTCATACATGGTCTTGAGAAATTTCACAGGTGCTGTTCCAATGTGACTGGGTTAACCCTGTGGCTGTTTCTGGTCCGGAACAAATAGGTGTCACTGGTAAAATTCAGTTCTGCTCCCATTCTGTCATCTGAACTTCGGCTGCATTGTAAGAGGTTTGATCTAAGAATGCCTGAAGGTGGCAGTTAGTGATGATCTGTACCTCAGGACCTGAAGGGAAAAATTAAAAAAAAGAAAGGGATTGAAAACACAGAGGAATTTGATTCAGGCACCTGAATAGTCATTAGAAGAATTTCAGCAGTAGAAAATGTAATAAATAAAGTTCTACTCTACATGTTGCTTTTAGCATCACTCAAATTTATCTTTTTTCTGCCTCATTCCACAGCTTTCCTTGAAAAGCTTTTCTAAATTGCATACTGGAAAAAATAATAAAAAAAACCCCAAAAAAACAAAACAAAGCAAACCCCCAAAAACTTAAGAGATAATTCAATTTAAATGAAGTGTAAAAGTAGTAAAAAACTTTTTTTTTTTTAAATCTAAATAGTATGGGCAATTTAATTGCACATCAATTTTGTAGATGGTCAGTGATAGGTAAAATATAAACTCACTGGAATTCTGTCAAGTCTGTGGTATTCTGTTGGTGACAGTTATGGACATATGGACATGGATGGAAATTTTCCAGAAAAAATAAATATTATTTTATGTATTTACAGGCACTAAATTTAGCTACATGTGTAATAAATTCCCAGTAAAGATAAGAAGAGAACAACAAAGAAAGAGATAATAGTGACAGGTTCTGCAACTAACATAGCAGTAATGTGATTGACAAAGTTTAGGTAATTGATGCTCAAAAAAGTTGAAAAATGACAGAAAAAAAGTTAGAGAAAGATGTAACCTTTTTGATAAAAGAGCAGCTCAGCTTCTCCAGGGCAGAAACAAACGTATTCAGTTATTGTTAGCTTGCTGAAACCATGGCTGCAAACTAATTAATTACTGGCATTTATCAGTAATTAACACTGTCTTCCCCATCTCACTTTTGCGGTAATTGGATTGTTTTTCAGAGCTTAAAACATTATATGAGTGACTTGGATTGAGCTTGGGTTTAAGAATGAGCTGTTAGAGAAGGGAAGATTGCTTTCTGGAGGATCATACAAAGACAAATGCATCAAAAGCAGACTTTATTTACAAAACAATGATGAACAATTTTACAAATCTCTGAACTCTGTTAGGTGGCTGATTAGTTTCCACATACACTGAACATCTTCTGAAATGAGTAATGAGCCAGGATCTTTTCCAGTTTATAATACCAGGGTATAATAGTGTGAGAAAGGAATGCTGCAGGAGCTCAGCACAAAGTTTGTGTCTAGTAAAACTGGACCCCAAGCAGATTAAATCAGTTCTCTGCTCTCTTTCTTTCCTAGTAAAACAGCAGACACCCCATCTCTGGACTTTTGACAGAGAAACTACCCTTAGCAGAGAGGATGGTATAAATTATATAGTTCCTACTATTATGCCCAGTAAATTTTTTCTTCATGAGAAAAATAAAGAACATTAAAATTGTCAGATATCTGCTTCCTCACTGATACTTTAAAATGATAATATAAAGATTTTTCAAGTAAGAACATTTATTAAACTCTTATATGAGTTTTACTTCAGCAAAAATGCAAATTTGGGTTCTTCTCCAATTAATAATTTTTTTCTTTGGTTTTATGATTCCATGGTAACTTTGTTTTCAAGAATATCTCTGTTTTCCTGGAAAACTCCAGATGTGATCACACCCCACAAACAACATAAATGATCAACTTAATACATTTTTTTCTGTCTTTATTCAGAGGTAGAAACTTTTATCTCTTTCACATCCCTGAATATTTGACCCTAAAGATGTAACACACATTGTCTCTGCAAGACTCTACTCACTCATGTCTTTTGGGCTGATTTCTGTTTTTCTGTACAATTGTTAAAACAATAGTTTTTCAAGTTTAATTAATCAATGTAATAAAACCCAGTTTCATCTAATTTCCTGTACTTGAGAAGTTTTCTTCCTTTGGTTTTTCAACTTTTCTTTTTCCCTTTCTTTTCTGCTTCAATAATTTTAGTTACAATGGTAATACAGGAACAGAAATGTTGTTAAAATACTGTGAACCAGATGTATAGTCAAAATTGTGTCTTCCTGTCTGTTCTATGCTGTCAATATTTTGTAAAAGTAAACAAGGTGAGTCTTGATACACAAGCTGAAGATTTGCCTGAAGCTATTTATTCTATTGCCTTAGACCTTATGCAGTTATAAAACAGGAAAGGAATCTCTTTAGATACTAGATTTTCCAAATAATTTTGGTTCATATTATTTTTTAAAAGGCATGCAGTTTTATTAAAAGATTTTATACTTTGTAAGATTAAAACTATTTTCCTACATTCAAAGAACTACCCAAAATATAAATACCCCCCCATCTTGTTTTGTAAATCTCCAGTATTCATTTGAATAACACATGTCAAATGCAGCATTTACTATATCTCTACATTGAATTAATCCTTTTGGGAGTAAAATTATTTTAAAGAGTAGTTATAAAATTATGTAAAACCTTAATATTTGTCTTGCTATTATTTGTTTCTTTGCAGCCTAGTAACTCACAATGGTTTCTCCACTGTATCTCTATATAGCAACAAATTTTAAATTATCTTTATACATTTATTGTAAAATATTTATTTTGATGAAGCACTTTCTTGATCCTGTTTTGTTGACAAATATTTAGCATTCAATAAGTTTTCCTTCAATATATGAGAGGTATGGTAGATTTCTTGGTTAGTGTTGTGCTCAAAGATAAAGATTACAGATCTGCAGCTCAGTTTCTGAGACCATTCCTGAAACAGTCAGGAACAGTTCACAGTTTCAACAAACTTCTTTTAAGTAAACTTATTTATTAAAATGCTTCTGAAACATGAACTCAGATGTAAGTATAGTCAAGCAAGTTGATTTATAAAGTAAATGAATATTCATCGTCAGCATTTTTTACGCTTTCAAATCAACCTCCTGCTGCCAAGAGAAGCCAGCCGAACAAGTGCGTCTTGCAATGTGCCCAGAGACTCCCTCTTTGCTCTCCTGTTTAATCAAGAGAGAGTGCAATCATCTAGTGAATTCTGAATGCTCAGTATCTAAAGAAAGAGACTTTTATTTACCTGCAGACATATTTTCCCAGCATTTTTTCCTCCTCATGACAGGGACCATATTTCAGCCATTTTTTTTTCAGAAGACTGCACAATGAAATTACGTAAGGGAAAAAAGGCTTTATGTTGTTATAATCATTACCACTAGAAAATCAAACAAAGCTTCCCTTCCATAAGCAAGATTGGCAAGCTGGTAACAGTGGATGAGAAGGTTGAGGTGCTCAACCCAGCTGTGGCCTGTCAGTACTTGAAGCGGGCCTGTAAGAAAGATGGGGAAAACTTTTTAGCACGTCCTGTTATAAAAATACAAGAGGTAGTGGTTTTAGACTGAAGGAGGTTAAATTTAGTTTAGAAATAAGGAAGAAGGTTTTTGTAGTGTCACTGGAGAAACACTAGAACAGGTTGCCAGAGAGATGATGGATGCTCCATTCCCAGAAATATTCAGGGTTAGGTTGGACGGGCCTCTGAACAACCTGGTCTGGTGGAGTATGCTCATGCTCATTGCAGGGGAGTTGTGCCAGACCATTATCTCTTGTCCTGTCCTGGAGATCAAGTACCCCCTCTGTCAGCTGGCAGGTGATACCAACTTGAGTGGAAGGGTGTATTTGCCTGAGATCCATTGGATCTCTAGGTTCCATTCCAAGAAAAGAATTTTCCTTTCATTTTTATGTAATACCTGCCAGGCCTGGATGTTGGGTGCCTCCCAGTTGCAGTACCTCAATCTTGCTGAAAATTCTATTTTCAATGCATGTTTAAACAGATTTTCTTTATTCTGAGAAATTTAATTTAAACTGATGAATTGTTGATTAAATGTTGAAAATAAAAAAAAAGAAAAAGCCTACGCTGTAAAATATTACAATAAATTATTTGAGCAGATACACAAACATGCAAATCCCCCACTAATCAATACAGTATTGATTTACAGAATAGTGTCTCTGTTTTAACAAATCACTCACTTCACTTGGCACTGTTTTGTTTTGCTTGGTGCTATTTGTGAATAGAAGATTCTGTGTTCATCACATTTCTAGAACTGGATCAGTAGGCTGAGAAATTATGTTGCAATGCAATGGTATTAGGATACTAAAAACTGATTTGGTCTATGACTTCTTAGAGGAAAGTAAATTCAAATAAGACTTAATGGGACTAACAAATTAGCCTCACTAAAAATACTTGTTTTTTCACTTTTATGGAAAATATTTGTAAATCACCTAAAATTAAAAACAAGCAAATAGAAAGGTGGAGGAAAGGTGTGCTTTAAAAGCTTTGGAATTTGTTCTGAAGAAAAGAATCAGATCTTCAGCTACTCAAAGATTGAGTATCAATCATAGTTTATCATTTATTTGGCAAAGCCAAGTATTTATAAAAAAATCTATAAAGTTAAAATGACCTGATACAAATTTATTCTGCTTAAATGAAATGTGTTTCAATATTTATGCATATTCAGATCACATGAAGTTAATTTTATATTATGATTAAGAATACGATGAGTTATTTATGTGGTGCTTCAGAAGATGCCAGTTTAATTTATGCTTTGAGTTTGTTTTCTTTCCTTTGCGGCATTTTCCTCTGTATGAAATTGGATTCACTTTTAGAAATAGATACATTTTTTTCAATCCAACATTTTTCCATCTTTGGGACAAGATCCTGAAATTATGTAATTTGGTTGTACAAATGAAGTCAACCATATCACAGAAATAGACCAGAACAGAGATTCATAGAAGCAGGGTCTCTGTCTCCCTCTTACACAGACAAACCAAAGTGCATTAAAATTAGTTTTCACAGAGATTTAAAGTCATTAAAGACCAAAAATAGGTTCTTATCCCATCTTTCTGCTTCAAAGAAAAATTATACCTACATCTTTGTTGGTCAATTCCTAAAGACTTCCACAATAGTACATACAAACCTTCCAAGACACACTAAAAACTAGATTTTTATTTTCTTACCTTATTTTTTACCAGTGATAATGAAGCCTCAAGACTATTTATGATTTATTGCATCCTCACCTCTACTTCTGCTCAATTTCTAGCTACTGGGTTGTTTGCTATTGATAGCAGTTATTTGTGCCTAAGCTTAGAGAATTTCAGAAAACCTATCAAGTCATGTAAAATTTCACCCTCTTATTCATTCTTTCAGTATGTAAAAATCTCTCTCAATGTTATTTCTGTTCTCTGATATATTTGAAGTCTATCCCACTTTGATATCAACATGAAAATTTAATAGCAATATTCATGACTAAAGGTCATTAAGTCAAATACTGAAAAACAGCTGTCCTGGGACAGCATCACAAAAATTAAATTTGATGGATGTTTCCACTTGGACAGTGAACCATTAATATTCTCTGACTGCATTTTTCCAATTAGTTTTGCAATCCACTTATAATAAATGCATTTAAACAATTTTCTTTTACATGTAGATAATGTTGACACTAAAAAATTGTAAAAAGCATTACAGAAGCCAAATATGAAACTTTAATATATTGCTTCCTTTTTGTCTGTAAGGCCTGTTGTGTTATCCTGGGGAGAATTAAAATAGTTTGGCATGATTTTCTCTTGCATGATCCATGCTGGCTGTTGCTTACTGAAGGTCTAAAGTGCATGGACTAAAAGGCTGTGACTTGTGAAATCAGAGGAGAGCTTGTCATAGAATGACACTGCCCAACACATCTTGCTATTTCTGTAGTAAGGCTTAGAAAATGTTACCTGTTCCAGGGATTTTGTGACAAAAAATGTCACCTGGAGTTATTCTTTGACAAGTTGATTTCCTCTACTGAACTGATGTAGATGAACACAGAATGGTTTTAAATTACTTGGAAAGCTGAAAGATGCCCTTTTTAGTCTCAGTAGACATTTGAAATGGAGAGTCTTGCTTGACTAACGTGTCAGGGACTGGCATTCAATCAACATTGTTTTCTTAGGTTACTAATAAATGAGAATGACAGTGGCTTAGGTAAGGAAAAAAGAAAAAAAATGAAACCCTGTTGCTTACAGAAATAATTCAGTTATCTCGATGTATATTTATTCTTTTCCTTTCTTAGCTGACAAGTTTAATAGTGTCAGACATTTTCATGGTTTCCACATTTCAGTGAGGGAACTAATAGTCAAGTCACTATTCTAAGCCGAAGAATGTACTAATTTATTAATTTTTGGCTTCTAAAAAATATTTTCTATGCACTGTATATTAACAGGGAAGGAGCTATTAGATCTAAAGCAGAGAAACCAGTGAGATGAAATCAAAGGATGAATATACAATGCAGGACACAAAAACTTAGATAAGTTCACCCAAGCACAATGACAAAAATAAGATTCTTTATGCACTTTTATCTGTGTGAGGACAGGGAATAAAGGTCTA
Source organism: Zonotrichia albicollis (assembly GCF_047830755.1). Lineage (NCBI taxonomy): Eukaryota > Metazoa > Chordata > Aves > Passeriformes > Passerellidae > Zonotrichia > Zonotrichia albicollis. The sequence continues at coordinate 74,048,151 of NC_133820.1, forward strand.
AAGCCTTGTCAGGTGTTCATGGATAGGTAATATCCATATTTAAGAGCCTGAGGCCACCAAACTTAGTTGTTATCACTCTTTTTTTAAGCTAAGAATTAAAATAGAGGCTCTGATGCTGCTGTCAGCTGTACCCGAGTGGCTGGCTGCTGAGAATAATGCATTTGGGAAATGAGATCCAAAGTAAATTCTTGTTCTGCCCAATCCAAACTGCATCTGCTGAGAAAATGCTGCAAATATGTTTGAAGGGAGAAAATCTGAATAAAATAATTCCAAACTTTATTTAGAACCTAGAAAATAGAGAAAAATTGCTGGTGTTCAGTGGACTAGCTGTCTATCACATTACTGAATTTTTCTTCCATGGGGTGAATCCCCACATGCCTCTTGCAAGTATTGCATCAATGGCGGTCACCAGTGAACAAACAATCAAATCCCCCAAAAAACAACAACAACCAAATCCTCTTTCAGTGCTTCTCTGTGATGCTGTGCCACTTGACATCTCCAGTGAGAGATTAATGCCAGCAAGTGCCCTCTAAAAAGCACTAAATCTTTGGGATGTTGGGGTGCAGCTACACTCTCCAGTAGATGGGAGTACTTCCAAGGGAAATATTTTCTGCATGAACAGTGTGGAAATTTGGGGCATAGGATCACCTTCTGAAAATCAATGTAAGTTCCAGAAACTGCATCTTAGGGAATACCATACTTATATACTAAATCTGAAAGATTGTGACACTGAATTGTAAAGGTCATATTGTGGTTATAGCCTTGAATTTTATCGCCAAACAAAATTAATGAAATTAGCTCCATAAATGAAATTATTGCATAAATAAATGGGCACAAAAGTATTAAGTAGAAAGAAGACTCTTATCACTGTCCTACCATTTCTATTCTGTGTGTTTATTTCATGATCAACATGGAAGACTCAGAAATGAGCCTTGTATTTGTCTTAGAAGAAATGGTCTGTAAGCACAGGCAACAACTACAAGTGTTCCATGTACACTCTCTCCCTTCTTAGGTGTTTGATGGCCTGCAAATAATTCTGCCTGTAGCTCTTACAGCTTCTATAATTTGTGTGACTTCTAAGTTAAATAAGAGATAAAAAATAAGAACTGTGAGTGAAGAGGCAGCTACAAGTTTCCAGAATGTACCCCTACATTCCACACAAACTTTAACAAATATAAGTGTGTAGGGAGGAAGAAATGCTCACTTCTGGGGCTGGTGCTTTTTTGCTCCTGCATTACTGTTTGCTTTTTGGCTGTGTAGCCTGCTCAGTGTAAATTGGGGTTATATCTGCTTCTTCCTTACACAGAGGAGTATTGTATTATAGTCTCAGAGTGCAGCACAAAACCTCACTTCGTGGGTCACTTTGTGTGTTTTCAGCACAATAATCAATGAACTGGACATGAATTACAAATATTGCAATCCTATAAAAATTCATTGATATTCTTTCCTACGAAATTTTGCTTTTCTGCCTGTTTGAGAAAGTTAATCTTGGCTACTCAGACATTCATGGAAAATAAACATGAAAAGGTAAAGAATGTGTGGCTGAGCTTAAATTTGGCCTAGAATCCTGAGTAGTTCCATTTCTGTTCTCTTTACTATTCTGCTAGTTGTAGTTAGAAAGCTAGTGTTCATGTGGCTTTTAGCTGCCTGCATTTCTGCTAAAACAGTAGCTTTTAGAAACCCCAGGGAATGTTACACATGGGGAGAAAATGCAAGAGTTTTAAACTGTATTTTGCTTACCATATATAAACCTCTCCTATTTTTATCTTTCCTCTGTAAAGTAACTAAGAAACAAGGGCTCAAAACTGTATGTAGAAAGTAGGTTTTAGAAAGTGCCAGCAGGTCAAACTTCTGATACTTTGGCTACTACACATATTTTGACATATTTTGATTCTCTGATTTCCTTATGAAGTTCTCAATGAGCAAAACATGGTGTGAGATTATTTTTTCACTCAATCTTGCTACTTCTCTTTAGGATCAGTTTATTGAGTCACCATTTGTACAGTGCAAAGAAACTCTGCATGAGATATATTCTCACCTTGAAAAGTGAGAAGCAATTATTTACGAGTTCAGCATGCACAGAACACAGCTAAGATTTGATAATTTAATGAGCTATTAGGCTAAGCATTGGTTTCCTCACCAGTACTCTTAAGGCACAGTAGGAGTTTCTGTTGGGCTCAAAGCTGCCTCTATCACTCCTTAAAAAGGTTCTCAGTGAGGCCACTCTGAGTCACCAGGTGTCACCTGCTCTGTCATTACTGGTGACACTGATAATCTCAATTCAAAGCCACAGTAATTCTTGACTACTCAACTAGCTGTAGAAGTTATATTTTTAGTATTTTATATTTTTTCATGTTAGTACTTTTCTCTTTGGCTGCTTGAGCCACTAATTATCTTGTCTCAATAGAGCTACCTCTGGCTGTAATTTTATCTCTCTTATTTTTCTGTCCTTTTTTCTCATATGTCTCTAAATCAAGAACTTTTTCAGAAGTCAAGAACCAGGCTATGCACCAGGGCCAGATCATAGCTGGGTCTTGAACTCTTGGCTGCCGAGCACAATGGAAAAGAGGTTTACAGCAGTATTAACAAAGAAAGAGGTTTATAAGCTTTATGTGCAATTTTTGTCTCAGTGAAAAAATCAACAGGCAAGTAAAAGGCAATCAAGATATAAGTAGTTTAATTATGATTTTGTAGAGTGAAAGCAAATCTTTCTTCTGCTGAAATTTGTGAATCCAGAAGAATCTACTGAAACAAACATGCTTGAAATTTGAGGGTTTTCAATTTTTAGTGCTTCCAGCTTCAAAGTCATAAATTCTGACAAATATCGTTGATATGTCACAAGGAATAACATATTTTCATTAAATGTGAAAAAATTTCTGATAGATTATTATGTGCAATCATTATGTACAGGGAAGCTGTTGACTGTGTGCAGGAAAATATTTGAGTTTATTTGAAGTTTACTTGTTCATAAAATAAGCTTGCATTTGTACAATAACAAAAGAAGGAAAAAGACCCTCAATTTTTTTTTCAGAGAAAATAATATCGCAGAAGCAGGAAAAAATAAAAATAAACTAAGCTGTCACTTTATCTAAGCAGAATAGTTACAGCAAGTTCAAACTGTTCAGATTTGAAAAATACAGAAGTATTTCTGTATATACATATTTATAAATACAAAATATATATTATGTATAATTTATATATATTACTTATACTGCAATTTTGCTATGAATAACATAAAGTGTTCAAAAATTGTCAAAGACTTTTCTTTAGTTGTTGCTTGTTTCAAGGGTCAGCAATAAAAAATCAAATAGGAAGTAATTTCACCCATTTAATTTACATATTTTTTTGTTAATTGCTTTCCAATTTAGAGTATCTATTTGTAACTATGATAAAACAAGACTGCATTTCTCTTCATACAAAATGAACTCTTGAACATTAAAGTAAACCTTATTTTCTTCAAGTCAAATTTCCCTACTTTGCAAATAGTGTGTATAGATTGGTGAGAAATGCTCATGTTCTTCCATACAAGCAATAACAATAAAAAAAATCTCGAAACAATTGTGTAAGCTAACCATCAGCAACCACCACACATAAAGATCCTAGCCTTAAGTATAATATTGATAAGTGATAATAATTAATGTCTATTCAGAAAATTCCCAGTGAGATGATCAGCACCCTTTTCCTAGTACACCTCCTGGGTGATAGATAACTCAACATATGGCTCATTTGTTTGGCTCACTGATTTTATTATCCTCACTTTTGCAAATGTTGCATATTGCATGGAATTACTGTTATTCATCTTCCAGGTACCAGCTAGCACCCTCCCAGTTCATGTGACAGACCTCATCTGGGCTGCCTCCTTTGGAAAGAAGAATGCTGCAACTCTGAACAATGGGTGCAATGAAATATCATAACTCTTTTTTAGGAAGAATAATGTACAGTACCACCTGTGCTAGTAAAGCCATACTGAGCAAGATTTTTTATATTAAAAGCATGCAGCTGCTTCAGATTGCCCTGAAGCTCAGGGCTTTGACTATTATTCTTTATAATTTTTGTAGTTTTTATTTACTGAGAGCAGTTTGATCTATTAAAATGTAGATACAGATATAAATATCTGTACTTTCTTTTACTCAGAATTTTCTTGTTCCTTGTGGTCAAGTGACTCTCAGCAGTACCTGGAGCACTGATAACATACAGCTAATGCAATCCTTTTTCCAACTGGGAACATAAGTGAACTCTTACTTTACTTTTTCTTCAGAGCTGAAAGGACTGAAAACTCTGAACTATTGACTAATTAGCTGCACAACTATCATCTACATTGTTTGGAGTAGCTCTAATGAATTTTCACACACTTTATTTAGCAACCTGTATAAGGCTTAAACTTTTTTTAAAACAGAAGCTCCAGACAGAACCAAGGGATATTCATCTTGCCTGTTTGTTTCTGAGTTTAGATGTAAATAAGCAAAGTTCACCAGCTATTCCTATCCCCACACGGGATAAATAAAGGCATATTTTCTGTGTCAGGGAGAACAGAAAAGGGCAACTGGAGGCTAAGAAGAGTCAGATGGGAGAGGTAGTGAAGGCTATAAATCAAAATCTTCTTTATAGTACAGAGTAAAAAAAGGGTTTATAAGAAAGGCAAACTTAATTATTTTAATATTGATACTGTTGCATACACCTGGATCTTACTCTTTAAGCATATATCAATAAGGTCTTGAAATAAGTAAATCCTGTATTTAGAGGCTCTATGTTTAACCTATTCAGACCTTCAGGCATTCAACCACCACCATTTCTTTACTGTGCTTGTTATGAAGACATTAATTTGCTTCCCCTTCTTTATTAGGACTTACTGTTTACTAAATATGAGAAAAACCACACACAGATGTGATTGCTTGCTTGTGTTCCTGCCCTTCCCATGAGTGCTTTAAGGAAAGGTACTCTATACCTACACAGCCAAAACACTCGAGCAATTCTTTAAACCCCCCCACCTCATTAAAAAGTTAAACCTAAACTTCAAAGGCATATGTGGGCAGGAATAATAAATCACAAGAGAAATAACAGAAAGTGATTTCAAGACCTTATTATAGAACACTCTTTTCTCTCTCACATACAGCATCCCTCTTGTCAGACACACAGTTGCTGATTACTTTGCATCCTAGCCTGGCTGGCACCTTTTCTGCCTTCTGCATCCTTTTTTAAATTGCTGAGCTGTAGTCAACTTTTCTGCTGCCATGTCCATGAGCTAGTCATACTGCCTGGTCTTTTATTTCTCCGTGCCTATTAGAGCTGATTACCTAGGAGAAATTGCTCCATCTGTCATGTCTATTAGTATGCAGGTTACTATTATTTGGTTCCTGGTTTTGGAGGGTGTTTGTGTTGTTGCTGGTTTTTTTTATACATTTTTAAACTTTTTCTTGTTTCATTAAAGAGGAGAAAACCACCACAAATCAATGCTAGCACACAAAGAAAAATCTCTGTCATCACCAGTAGGAAAATCATTACATGATCACTGCATCATCCGAAAACAATCTAACCTCAAATTTCCTTCCATTTCTGTGGTAAACACTAACATGTCAATAGCACAGTGACAGTGAGGATTCTCAAAAAAAGTCATGATATGTTTATTTGTTGCTGTCTGCTTTGCTTATCAGTAGTATAATGTAATTCACTTCAAAAGGAACTGTTAACTACTGCTGAAAATTATCTAGTATCTTTAAAGAAACCCAGAAATATAGAAAGAAATATTTTATCGACTTTTAGGTACATCACTTGAAAGTTATGCCTAAATATATTAATTTTAATAAACATTAGACCTTTCATAAGAGGAGACATTTCCACAGTATGTTCTTTGCCTGTATTACCTTGCAATATCTATTCCAAACCTTTTATTCCTTCCTAAATTTGCTTTCTCCTTCATAAAATCTGACCTTCCATGGGTGAGTGTTTCTTACCTTTCCTCAGTTCCCTTACCTACGTATTCCTAATTAATTTGATATTCTTCTGACTTCCTATCTTTTTCAGATAGTCATCTATCTCTAAAATAACTCAGTAGTTACCTTTCCTTTATAATGATTTCCTAGTCTCGTCTGAGTATAGCAGTTCAGATAAACACAGCTAACAAGGAAGATGAAACCTTATGCAAAATACAAATACTCATTGCCTGGAAAGGAATATTAAATAGGTTCAGCTTCTTTTACTATTTACTTTGCAACAGAAATCATCAAAGCCCATCAAGGGCATTACATGGGCAGGTTTGATGCTTTGAGAACTTACGTACCACAATATGTGTATGCATCTCTGTTACATTTTTTAAGAGATTATAGATACCATTAATTTTCTTTAGGAAGCACTTGCTTGATTCAATTAATTTGAATCAACTGTACTCTGTTCTATATAACCTTTGTTATTCTTAAGTGGTGAACATTTGCTAGGATTGCATTTCCTTAACCTGTTTACATATCGTGCTTTTGACTATTTTCATGAATTACAGTTGTTCTGAGCTCATCCTCCTCTTTGCCAGCCTTCTCAAGAGCAGAATTATTTGTCCATTTTTCACAGATTTTTTCAAATTTTATTTTGGTGGTATCCAACAACAAGGTGTCAATTGTTTAAATCATGGTGCTAATAATGCCAAGGTTTGATCCCTGGAAAGGCTGTTCACTTTAAGAGTTCGACTTGATGATCCTTGTGGGTCCCTTCCGATTCAGAAAATTCTGTGATTCTGTGATTCTGAAATCAATAAAAAAAAAAAACTACTAATGATGTTTTTCACAAATGTATTACTATGCAGCATTCATGGACTTTAGAAGAAAATAATTTCTTGTAAATGAGATGCCTATAATAGCCAAAAGTACCTCAAAAAATAAAGAATAATTGTCAAATTATTTTTTCAAAATAAACATATGGGGTCTAAATTGGCATATTCCCAGTTGTCTAAAATCTGTTAAAATCAGAGCACCATCAGCCTTACTAAACCTATGATACAATTTCCCAAATTCTAGAATTCAGCCCTCCCTCTGTACAGGCTTGCCCAGGCAGGCAGCTAAGCATGCCATCACACACTCTCTGCCCCAAGCTGATCAATCCTCAGCCAGTCTCTGAGCAAGAGCAACCCTGGACGACACACAACACTCCCCTTCCTCCATTTGCCCACACTTTCTTGATCTACCCTTAATTGTAATTGCTAAGCATGACATTTTAGGGTATAGAATATCCCTTTTACCAGTTTGTGTCAGCTATCCACACTTCTTGCTTACCCTCAGTCTATTTGCTCAGGGGACAGAGTGGTAAAAAAGAAAGCCTTGATGCTGTGCAAGCATTGTTCAACAATGTGCTGCCAATGGCTTTAGGCACAAATCCAAAACACAGCACTATTTGGGCTGCTATGAAATAAATTAACTTTGTCCCAGTCAGACAGAGTGTACCTACGTTTCTCAAACTCATCTTTAAATTTTGGAATGTTAAATGGTGTTTACCATACATCTAATATACAGCTTACCACTTTCTATACTGGCAATTCACACTATCTGTTATTCTGTATTTATTTTTGTTCATTTCTGATATAAATTTCAATACCCAAATTGTAAGTGAGCTGTGCTGTGTTTTTTGAGAATTCTTGCTGTGACAAGGTGAAGAGTTTTTGTAAGCAAGAATTCATAGAAAATGAAACAAAAATTGAAATTTTAGGGTTTTTTTCATAAAAATGAGGATAAAGAAAAAAACAACTTCCTATTATTATGAAAAATATTCAACCTTATTTGAACACTTTGGACTACTTTTCATTTGAATGAAGTATTGAGAAAGTTAGTACTGAACTCACTTAAGGACATCTCATATCTATTTTTATGGCAGGAGACAAGATCTATCAAACAAAAGCTAAAAGGGTTTCATTTTGCCCTCCTGTTCTCTCTGGACTCTGCAGAAAGATCAGTGGGATTGTGCAGTGGCTACACTCTAAACTATAACAAACCTGCTCATCCTAGCTTTGTAATTATTTGGGGTCACATTGGCTCAAATCACTTTTTCTATCCAGCTGCTTTTGGTGCAGGTTTTGGTGATTGTCTACTTGTCTCTGCTTGTTGTCACTAAGGCAGAAGGTCTTTGCACCATCTGCATCACTAATCCATTGCCATACATTAAAATCTCTTAATTCTGCTCAAGACTTCATGAGTCTGGAAACGCCAGTTTCTATCCTCTCAAAAGGCAATTTAATGAGCTGGTATTAGTGCTTATTGCAATACTGAAAAGAAGGGCAGGCTTTGTAAGGTATTGTTTAAAACACCGTATATTGGACCTATGGGGAGAGATAAAAAGAGGACAGCTTAGATAATTTTATGCCTCTTCAGGTGTCAGGGAACTCCAGGTTCTGCAGCATCAGATGGATGTCCTAGCAATGCAGATCCTGCTATGCAAAGACCACCCATGGAGAGGTTTGTGGCGTACACTGGCTTTTGCAGCTCTTATAAGATTTTCTTAATGGAAAAAAATTCTGTCCATCAATTCTAGTGCTGAGCAAAAAGGTGTCCTCATGTGAACAGCTTCTGCCTCATTTTAAGTCAAAGGCAAGAGTATGTATGTGGCATAATTGCCAATGTCCATGGGGCACTGCCTTAGAGCCCTCCATTGTTGTCACTGTTTGAGTGATCAGGAATTGGCCCCCTCCAGAGGCTCAGGAGAGACCTTGCCACTCTCTGCACCTGCCCAAAAGGAGGCTGTAGCGAGGTGGGGATTGGTCTCTTCTCCCAGTCAACCAGCGATCGGTCAAGAGAACACAGCCTTAAGCTGAGCCAGGGCGGGTTGAGGCTGGACATTAGGAAGAATGACTTTCCAGAAAGAGTCATTAGACATTGGAGTGGGCTGCCCAGGGAGGTGGTGAAGATATCATCCCTGGAGGTGTTTAAGGAAAGACTGAATGTGGCACTTGGTGCCATGGTCTAGTTGGCGGCATGGTGTTCAGTCATAGGTTGAATTCGATGATTTCAAAGGTCTTTTCCAACCTAGATGATTGTGTGATTCTGTAATTGATCATCCCTGAGATATCTATTGCCAGGCTATTTTCAACCACTGGCTTTCTGTTGTGCAAAAATTTAGAAAATGAAACAAGGCCGTGTTTGAGCCGTGGTTGTTTCTGTTTCCCATCTTGCCTTTTGTCTGCGTGAACACTTGGACCACACTCAAACACACACATGCACAGAAGAAAATTTCCTACTGATAAAAGGAAGGATACAAAATCCTTCAGTTTATGACCTTCTACGGCTGTTTGGAAGACTTCAGCTTGGCCTTGGAATTTGTACAAAGTCACAAGAATGGAATAAATACTCACTTGAACTGAAAAATTAATGAAACTTTCTGGTCTTTTCACCATTTCATGAAGTCAACAAATTTCTAATGCTTTATGATGTTTTTAAACATAACTTCAGGATTTTGCCTGGAGGCTTTCATTGCAAAAACAGCTAATGTGATTGGGAGGAGACTGAGATGCAACCCTGCTTTTATTAATTATTTGTATAGAAAGAGCTAATAAATATGTAGTGTTTAGACGCCATATTTGATTTAGACACTTTTTAAACAAATTAACTCTATCAAAGTTCCTGGAATATCTTCTGATATATACTGAAATAATTGAGATTATAGTTTGTTAAATATTTTAAAACAGTTTAAAAGTCAAAGCAATCAAAAAAAGGCACTTTTGCTGCCAACCCATCCCAAAATTGTATATCCTGTTGCCTCCCTGGTGCCATGGATTATTTTCATATCTTCTCACACAGTCCTTGTGAAGATAATGTACCCTTTTAAAGATATGTTAGCATTTTATTTTATATGAATAGGATATGATTAAGATTCCATAAAGCAGAGAAGCTAGAATGATCTCTGCTGCTTCAAATTGCAATGCAAATATATTTGCTTTCATTTTTTTCTTGTTTATATTTTTAAAAGTGACATAGACATCATTAGCAGCAGCATTTCTCACAATAGTGATGGCAGCAATAAATTGCATGTTACATCCTACCATTGATATGGAACACCTCATTTCTTTGAAGTTAAAACATCCAAAATAAATATTTAAATTAATAGTGGTAGTTGCCCTTGGAAATTGCCATCCATATCTCTTATAAAGTGATTAAATGGATCTTAATCAATCTAGCTCTATCAAACTAGTTTCCTACTGGTTTTGATGGATGCAATTGACCACATACAAAGGATCATCCACTCTGCCTCTCATGCATATTTATTTTTTGATAGGATTCCTCCCTTGAAGACGGACTATTTTTTTCTATGGCTCCCCAGCCCTGCCCATGGCCCAGGGCTCCATTTCAGTTCCTGGACCAATGACACTGCAGCAGAGCCCATCCAGCTCCCCACAGCTCTGTCCTGCCTGGCCACAGTCCCTGCAGGTCCAACCTGGGGACCGTGTCCCAGCCCAGCCTTGGCCTGCACCCATCCCCATGGGCAGATCTGATTCCTGAGCTGGGGCAGCCCCTGTTGCCTCCAGTAACTCTGCAATTCTCAAGAGGTACTGGTGTTTCCTGAAGTGAGAAAGGATTTAGGAGACAGATTTGGTAAAACTCCTATGCCTCCTAATAGCTTTCCTGGATCTCTGCAGAGAACTCTTTAAGAGGAAAAAAAATTTAAAAAGATAATTTCCCTCCACTGAATGAGCGATGCATTCAGATCTGAAGAAAAGAGGATTTGCGGCAGCTCTGAAATTTTTCCTAGCCCATTAGCTGTGGGGGAAATTCTGAATCCACAAAACCTTTGCAAATTTACTACCCATAAAAATCCTATTTTATTCCTGTTTCATTCATTTCTACCTGCCTTCCTAATTATATGAGCTCAAACTATTTTAATATTCCATTTTCATCAGTTAAGATAAATAAGGAGATTTACACTCTTGTTGATGAATGCTTTCTCCCATGTGCTTCAGTGGATGTTATACTGGGAACAGATAGACAACAACAAGGGAAAAGATTCCAGCATTCAGTGCAAAAACCGTGCCTTATGAAGAGATTTCTGGTGATGATGAAGAGTTTTTAGGTAGCATCCATTTTGTCAACTAATTCAAGCTAAGCTATGAATTATCCAAGAATAGCAATTAACCTGAATCTTGACCTATCTGTGAAATGATTGTTGAAGTTCCCTTAGATAGACAAAGACAATTTTAGTCAAATGCAGTGGTGTCAGCCAAGCCAGGAATATTTTTATAAGATGAGTTCTCTAATTTTCTTTTCCTGATCTCTAAAAGACAAACAAAAATAAGTCTGACACTAAGGCTGGCCAAATCAGAACACAATATATAGCTTTATTTACTCTCTATCAGAACAAGTTTAAACTGCACAGAGTTGATTCATAATTTTCTGCTTGCAGTAAATACTGTTTATGATAGAAAATATAAATTTTTATCTCATATTATTAAAGATAAATAGATTTTGTGTATTAACTCCAGAGAGATAATGAATGCAAGAAATAAAGTATAGTGATACTTTATAATGCAGCAAGAAAAACAAAAACAGTGAAGAATAGGAATGAATTCAAACTCCCCTACCCTCAAGACAACAGATTAATAACAGCAAGAATAATAACTATTCTAATGGAAGGGCAGGGTGGAGATTTTTTTGGTAAAAATTAAGGGAGAAAGAAAGAGAAATTCATCACTGTGTAAAAAGTCCACTACTTAGATGATATTTCAATAACTGATATCTTATTAGAAGAAAAAAATAAATAGAAAGTCATTTGAAATGTGACTATGAGATAAAATACCCAAAACTGAGAATATACTGTATGTATGTCTAGCATGGGCAGCATTTAAATGAATACTTTATACAAGACTGAGAAGGAAAATTTTACCAGTGCTGTTACTTTTGTATGGAGATAAAATTTTTATGTAGGTATCATATGTATCTGTTGAACTGGAGTTTCACCTGAAAGGCACAAGATCCAAGAAATAATTATTTTTTGAACATGTCTTATTTTTACAGGGGAAAATAGTCTAGAATGCCAAGAAATATTATATGAGTTTATTTTTTATACTGCTTGAATATAGGAGACAGAATATATTCCATCACCATAACTTATTTGATGTTTCCATTTTTATTAATCTAAAGCTAAAGTATGTATCCCTCTTTAATGCTACTTGGGATATGAAAATCACATAGTGGAGAGATGGAATCAAATATTATTGGTCATCTTGAGTCTCACATGGCAGATGTGAGCTAAACTGTGATGTGACATCTTGAGATGGACTTTGATCACTCCAAATGCCTGTGCAATAGCTGAAACAAACCCAAATACAAGGATTCATTTCCATATTCCAGACACACAAAGTCAATTTTGTTTTAACGGAAGAGTCTATCAGATAATCAGATCAGTTACAGTTTTGTAGTAGTAAGAAAGTAGTAAGAAATACAATATAAGACTTGGTTCCTCGACATGTAGATATCAATTCTTTTTGTAAATACTTCACCTGATCTGACTTCCAGCTGGAATTCCTGAAAACTCAGCTCTCCAGCAAGCCCAAGCTCATATCTATAGGTGCATATGGCCCTCCAAAAGCTTTCTACATTGGCTCTGTCCTAGAACTGTATTCAACCCATGTGACCTATATAAAGAAAAACAAATCTGAGACTCTCTGACTGAAGAATTTTTTCTCAATTTATCTAAGGGAATGGATTTTACAACAAAGAAATTCTTGTTTCCTTTGCAGTTATTCCTCCCCCAGATGAACAGAAACCTCTTGTCTTTGAATCGATATGATTTCACTCTAAAGATCTACTTTTCACATTCAAAAAATGAATAATATTACAAAATAAGACTAATCTTAAAACCTGTCCCTGAAAAATTACACTGGTGAGATCCTTTTACAATTATTACATTTTCTCTTTCAGTACTGTTCACTTCCTCGTTTTAAAAGTCAGTTATTATATACCCCTGTGCCCAGTTTGGATAATAGATTTTCACAAGGAACCATATGAAATACTTTGTTAAGTACAGCTAGATTAAGCCAATTTACATTCCTGTTGCCTAGGAAATCAATAGTCCTTCTGAAAACTGTTTTCAAATTAGTCTATCACAATCTAAATTTCACACCTTAATTGTTAATTGTATTTGTGTCTTTAGTTAACTTTTAAAGCATTTGCTGAACATTTTCAAACCACTGACAGCTGATTACGAATTGTGTGATTACACTGATCACTCTCCCATTCTGTTAAATAAACATATTTTGTTTGCTCTTCTCCATTTGTTTGATTCTGCTGGGATTATTCCATTAACATCATCATTTACTGTGAACAGAATGGATAAGGCAGGCAGGCAACTGCTATTTAGACAGCAGCAAAGTAAACCTTCATTTCATCTTTGGCTCAATGCATTGACTGGTATATATCCTGTTCTACTATTTTAAGGTTATTACTGGAATAAAGCTAGCAACTAACTTGAGTTTCTGTCCATTTCAATAAGTAGGGACTATAGAGGTCTCTTTGAAAATTTAATCCTGAAATAATCCTGTTTACTTAAGGATTCAAGAACATAGCGTGTGCTATACATGTCTTCTTGCACATACATGATTTCAAAATACAAGTTGACATAGTATATTGGTCTTCATAATTTTCAGGTTTATTTTCAGGCATATTCTTAAGTTCATGTTCTTTACACACAGTCATCAATTTTATTTTGTATCTGTATCTAACTTCCCTATCTGTTTTCTTGAAGCTATTAAAAGAAACTATATTTAGGAAAGAGATAATTATCTTCAAAGATTCATAGAGGGTAAGGATTTAAGATTAATAGGATCATTTTGTCAAGCCTGTGATATATTTGAGACTATTAAATTTCATCTGGTGTTGATGTATGTTGAAAGTGAGCTGTGATGATCTGTATTTATTATTATTATTACTATTGATCGTACTTCTTGTTGCACTACCCAAAGCCTAAATGAGAAAAGAACTACCGAGATAAGCATTGTATGAACACAGACTACTTGATGATCCATATTTTGGAGAGCTTATGGTCAAGATATGAATATCCTGGAGTCGAAAAATGGAATGCAAAACACTCTATTTTATGACAAAAGTAGAAAAACCTTAGCTCTATTATTTAATTATACTTTTCCATGAAATGGAGGAATGTAGTTGGAATTGAGCTATATGGGAAAGAATACAAACACAAATGGACAAGCCATTGATATTGGAAGTGATGTAGGGTTGAAATGAAATTATCGTGAGGAGATGTGGTACCCTAATTTTATTTTTACTCAGTAGTTAAATATATTAACTGTTCAGCAAGATCAAAAAGAAGTTGCACACGACAACCAATAAGTAGTCTCTAACACTAAATTTGGGATGAAGATGAATGAATTATCAAACAGCTTACTCAGCTCAGCACAGTAGCAAATAAAACAACCAAGTTGGATACAGAAATATTAGTTTTGTAGTTCTGCACCAAAATTAATAGATCCTGCTCTATGGGCTTCAGCAGCTGTTTCATGTGAACAGTCATACTGACTACAGACCAGGGCTGATTTGTCTCCAGTCATCCTGAGCTACTAGAACCCATGTGATTCATGAATCTGTGACTGGCACAGACAGAGACAGATAATTTGAAAAGTCGTCTTGGACATCTCTGTGAAATTTTGCGCTAAAGACAGGAGACAAGGGGGAAAATGTCATGAGCTTTCTGTGTTTTTATACTGAGAAAATCTCCAAGGCTGTGGATGAGATGAGAAAAAGATGAACGACTGTTCCTAGAGTCTGTCTGGGTACTTGTTTGTTCTCTAACCTCTCACTTTGATGTCAAGAAAACTAAGCTAGGTCACAAAAAAAAAAACCAACCTAAAAAACCCACTATGGGAGAAAACTAGAGAATGATAAGTGAAAGAAATGGATTTTGCATTTAAATCTGAAAGCTGTTAAATCTGAGCTCAGTTCACAAGCTCATAGCACGCGTAAAAGAGAGCTCCTCAATCTCTGTGCAGCTCTTGCAAAAGTTCTATCTCCTATGCTTGCAAGTCTTTTCTTCTTGACAGAAAACTTCATGGTTTCTTTCAATTATAACAGCTGTCAAGAGAGGTCATGATTTCTAAAAAGAAAAGCTTGGTCCTTTGCTATGGAAGTCTCTGAATATTAAGATAAACTATAATGTGGGGTGATGTCTTCAGAGACCTATGTGCCACTAAAATATGGGTTGATGAATTTCAAAACTTCTTTTTCAACACCTGCTTGGATTCATTCCTAGGCATAATGAGTTGAAATAATAAGGTCTGGAGGTGAAGAATGTATGGGTTATTCCAGCAAATTTTTTATCCCTAATATTCCACAGTTATTCTATGTTTAAATGAGTGTAAAGGAGAATAGAATGTGGAACCATTTTATTTTTTCTTATTATTTTACAAGTCAAATAAGAACACAACCTTTTAATCTAACTCTCCCTACAGCATATTTGTTAAATCTGGTTTCTGGAAAAAATTTAAAATCTCATTGTATTTAACTCAGCATTTGCAGCTGCAAATGCCTTTGAGTTAAAGTAAGTAAAGATCTTGTACAGATAAAAAAAACCCAAAAACCAGGGGTTTATTACTTAGTTTTTTATTATTTGGTGATGTGCAAGAGTAAATAATGACACATAAAAAGAGAATAAAATGTGCACATCCAAGTTACCTATTGAAATCAGCAGCATTACATTGCACGATGTTGTTATATGTACAGAAAATACATATTTGTGAAAAAATGTATCTATTTTGGAAAAAAATGTGTTCAGTTACCTTGCTCAAATTTATTTTTCCACACTGAAATATGGCACCTCTGTCTTGACTTGTAATTATGATTGCTTTGAAAATTTATGTTATATGTTTATTTGAAAGGACTTATGGTGGAACTAGAAATTGATAGGATTCAATAAACAAAGGGAAAAATATTGACTCAAGTAGAATGGAATGGAATGGAGTGGAATGGAATATTTAAAATTTTTGAAGAAACAAACAAGGATCATCAACCACCTCTCTAGGAAGCCTGTTCCAGTGTCTGATCACCCTCATGATAAAGAAATGCTTTCTAATGTCTGGTCTGAATCCTGACAGAATTTTGGGGCATTCCCATTGATCCTGTGACAGGATCCCAGGGAGAAGATATCAACAATGGGCAGCTGTTTTCAAGCAATGGGTGGTTTCCATTTCTCGTGGGCAAATTTTGCCCTGCCTTAAACTACTGCAACTAAGACCAATTTCTTCATCAAGACCAACTTAATTTAGAATTACAGCCAGACCCACAGATATCTTCATTAACATTTTAGATAAAATCAGACAGACATTGATGTTCTGATTAGTGAAATTAGCACTCTCTAAATTTCTTAATGACAAAGTATGGAAGTGGTGGAAACTGCAAACAAGTTGATACTCTAAGTTCAGGAGACAAATGCAAATCCTTGTACATCAGAAATACTATATTTTTTCCTGTGATATTCTAGAATTATCTAGTGTATTATTTAAGACAGCATGGTTTATGCTTAATGGATTAGACGTTTCACAGTTCATGCACCGTGGTGGGATGCCTATTTATACAGATTAACACAGTGTTTTGAGGACTGCGGGGGTTTGACCAGGAAGAAGTGGGAATTCTGGGATGCTGTGGTCAAACCAATGGGTGCTCAGATTTTGATATTGGCACCTGGTGTGGCCAGTGGGGTTTGGACACACCTCCGAGAATACACAGGGGTTAAAAGCAGAGCTTCGGGGCTGGGTGAGTCTCTTGGGACTTTGAGGGAAGGAGGTCAGATCGCCCTTCCTGGTCCAGCTGCTGCTGCTGGGCAGGGGAGGGGCAGCCATGTAGTAGGCCTGGGGCCTGGACAGAGATGGGGGTGAAGCGGCCCTTGAGGATGGAAGGGTGGAGGAGCCCCAAGAGACATCGGGCAGCCATCACACACCCCCCCCCCCCCCCCCCTCCCCCCCGGAGGGAGAGAGAGAGAGAGGAGAGCCGGTGTCTGAATTTGATAGCGGCCGGCCCAGGAGGAAAAGGGAGGGGGGGAGAAATGCAGCGAGGAGGTGCCCGGCCGGAGCAGCAGCGAGTGTGGGAGTGCCGGAGCTCTGGGACAGGCAGAGACTGAAATTTTTGACCCATTTTCTTACATGATCGGGACCTTGCAAAAAATGCTGATCCTCCTCGGAGCTGAATAAGAAGGGAGATAAGAGATGAGATCAGACGAGGACCTGGCCCGAAGGATGTGGAGACGACTGAGTGGGGAGAGATGATTGGAGTGGCCTTTTGGCTGGACTTTTCTTGTGTAGCCATAGCCTCAGTTTGTTCCTGTGACACAGAGACTGCACTTAGGGGGAGGCAGTGCCTCAGAACCAGGAGGGTTCAGTGTGGGGACCCCTCGGCCCCAGGGCATTGGAATAAAATGGGGGGGGGCAGATGTCCCAAAGCAGAGACTGTGCCTTTTTGGAGTGAGACAAGGCATCCTTAAAAGACAGCCCTAAAAGCAGCTCTGGTCCATGCACTGTGCTGAGAGCACTGGGCATGGAGGGAAGATGTCACAAGCGGCAAAAGGGCTTTCCGGGCAGTGCTGAGTGACATGGAAGCACACGAGGTTTCAGCGTGTTTCCAGGGGAAGCCTATGGTGCAAGAAGGACTCCTCTCCTCTTCATGGACTGAAGTTTGAGTATTCTAAAGGGTGGTGCCGGACTGGGCAGTTGGTGATTTGGGAAAATGTATTGGATTGGGAAATTTTGGTGGTGGGGAGGAGGAAAGTGTTTTTTTGCAAGGTTTCAATTTTTTTTCCTTATAGTTTTTTTCCTATTTTCTTGTAGTTTTGGTAATAAAGTTTTCTTTATGTTTAAGCTGGAGCCTGTTTTGCTTATTCCTGGTCACATCTCACAGCAGACACCAGGGAGAGGGTGTTCTCATGGGGGCACTGGCTCTGTGCCAGGCCCAAACCATGACAAGGACCAATTAAATAGTCCAGGGGCTGAAAAAGAATGAGGAATTGAGCTTAACTGAAATGCCAAAACGAATTACTGGTTGTATCACAGCTGTCTTCAGAAACTCTTTCCCCATTTTTGGCCAAAAGACCAGGAGGACAGTCAGCCTCACAATTTTTACTCAGCTTTAAAAGCAGCCCAGATCACAGCTAATGTCGTATCATGTGATTCATACATGAAGTTTTGGACTGGATGACAAATTTCTTTGAAGGTATTTGGATTCCAAGTTTCATCTTTGCTCCTGATGGTAAACATTACTAGTTATCTTGTTTTAATATTACTATAAAAGCACTATAGTCACCCTATGTATTCCTAAACTTAAGGCACAAGAGAACATGGTGCATATTAGTCATTGTATGATTTTGCTGACGTCTATGAATAGGTATAATTGTTCTAGGGAATGCAGTGCTCAGGAATCAATTCTAGCACTATAATGGCATATTATAGCATTAAAATACCAAGTTAGCATTCAGAGAAAGTACCAAACAGCCATGAAAACACATATTTTTTAGATTTAATATGACAGATTTCCCCCAACACATTTAGTTTTACAACGGGAATTTAATGGGTATATGGCCTGTTAGTGACACATCAAATCATGAGGGCTATTGCAAGACACCTTCTGAACCATCATTCAGTTTTCCTAACCTTCCTTTGATTACTTGTACTTACACTGCTGCAGAAAGTGAGGAAAACAGAACTCCCATATGGGATTTACCTTGTCCTGTCACAGTCATGAAGAGTTACCCACCAAATTGCTTGCAGAACACTGGCAGAGGGAGCACTTTGGCTGTCTAAAGCTGATAAAAACTCTATTAGTTGACCATTTTCACATCTAATGGCCTCAGGCAAGTCCAACACAGAAATTCACCAATGCTTCAAAATGGATTACTGCAGCGATATTGAGAGAACTGACCCCCCACAAGGCAAGTCACTGCACCAATCTTTGCTGCAGTCTACAAATCTGTAAAATGGGGAGAATAATAGTTCCCTGCTTTATAAAGGGCTTAGACAGCTAATATCACAACCATATAAGATGGATTGTTTAAAATAGACGTACTAAAATGGCATTAAGCACATAAAGTTTAAATGAGCATTATTCATATGAAACGATTTTACCCTCTAAAAGTCTAATTACATCATCACAATCAGTCAGAGGGGTGTTTTTTTTGTTTTGTTTTGGTTTTGTGTGTGTGTGTCTGTAGGTGTTACTCTAGAGCAAGCTTGTCTTTTATAGAATTAATGGAACACTAAAGAAGTTCCAGCAGCAGCAGCTGTAGCAATACCAGTCCAGCCTGAAAGAAATGTGACTTACCCTAGTGCTTTTAAGTGAGGTATCAGTCAAACACAAGATCAGCTCACTTTATCAAAATTCAAGATCAAACTGTCTCTTGCCAGTCACCTTTTCAGACATGCAGAAATATCAAAGACAAGCATTCCTGATCTGAAGCACACACAACTTCTGAGCCTGGAGAATATAGTGGAATGCTCTATATGCCTCATAGCCCACAAAAAAGTTAATAAAATCTATATAGCTGGAAATTATATGAACAAGTAAAATTTCTTTTTCACCTATTTTTTATATCTTCTATGAGGCAACATAAAGGACTATGCATAAATTTGCTTAGGTGTTCTCAGAGTCAGAAGCTACAATTATAATGAAGGATAATACATTTTCAGTTTCTTTCCCACTGAGGAGAAAATGTGAGTCAGTCAAAACAGGATCCCAAAGTTCTAACTCCTGTGCTTTATATCCCTGAGTTCTACACCATTTATACATTAGAAGTGTTTCCAAGATTCAGATGCAAAGAACAGATCGGTTGAATTCAATTATGCTAGTCTCATTACCTGAAAATTTCAAATTTCTCAGACACACAGACTCACAGAATGACTAGGTTGGAAGAGACCTTCAAGATCATCAAATTCAGTCCAGCCCTAAAACCTCAACTAAACCATGGCACTAAGTGCCACATCCAGTCTTTTTTTAAACACATCCAGGGATGGGGGCTCCACCACCTGCCTGGGCAGGCCATTCCAGAACTTTGTCACTCTTTCAGTGAAAAGCTTTTTCCTAATATTTCCAACCTATATTTCCCTTGATGCAGCTTGATACTGTGTCCTCTTTAGGTTCTGTCAGTTGCTGCCTGGAGAAAGAGA
The DNA here is from genome assembly GCF_047830755.1 of Zonotrichia albicollis. Classification (NCBI taxonomy): domain Eukaryota; kingdom Metazoa; phylum Chordata; class Aves; order Passeriformes; family Passerellidae; genus Zonotrichia; species Zonotrichia albicollis. Next base: position 74,068,270 of record NC_133820.1, read on the forward strand.
CCAAACCCCACCTGGCTACAGCCACATTTCAGGGAGTTATAGAGAGTGATAAGGTCATCCCTGAGTCTCGTTTTCTCCAGGCTAAACACCCCCAGCTCTCTCCGTTGTTCCTCACAGGGTTTGTGTTCCCAGCCCCTCACCAGCCTCTTTGCTTCCTCTGGACACGCTCGAGCGTCTCAATGTCCTTCCCAAACTGAGGGCTCAGAACTGGACACAGCACTCAAGGTGTGGCCTCACCAGTGCTGAGTACAGGGGGAGGATGATCTCCCTGCTCCTGCTGGCCACACAATTCCTGATACTGGCCAGGATGCCATTGGCCTTCTTGGCCACCAGGGCACACTGCTGGCTCATGTTCAGCCGGCTGTTGACCTCCAGGTCCCTTTCTGCCTGAGCGCTGTCCAGCCACACTGTCCCCAGCATATAATGCTGCAGGAGGTTATTGGGGCCAAAATGCAGGACTCAGCACTTGGTCTTATTGAACCTCATCTTATTGGACTCTGTCCATCCATCCAACCTTTCCAGGTCTCTCTGCAGAGCCCCTTTCCCTTCCGACAGATAGACACATGCATCCAGCTTAGGTCAACCACAGTCTTACTAATGGAAGACTCAATCCCCCCATCCATGTCATCAATAAAGATATTGAACAGAACTGGTCCCAGCACAGATCCCTAAGGGACACCCCTGGTGACTGGCCGCCAGCGGGATGTAGCACCATTCACCATCACATTCTGGGCCTGGCCATTCTGCCAGTTCCTAACCCAGCAAAGAGAGCTCCTGTCCAATCCATTCATGTATATCTGAGGTCTTCTTGACTTTGAATATTTGGAGTGTGATTTCAATGTGAGCCTGAAAAATATTCCTGAAATATTTTGTATGCACTTCACTTGTGCTTTCTACAGATATCAGTAAAAACATTCCTTTAGGGACAGTGGAATAAACATTTCTTGGAGTAAATCATGTGCTAATGGGATACATGACTAACAATTTCAAATTTCTGCTTTGTTTCTGTTCATATGGGTGTACAGAACCCATCCTCGCTCCCCATGCATTAGTTTTCCATTTACAAACACACTGAGCCTTGAATTTAATTTACTACGTCAGAGATCTAGCTAGGTATGGTATTAGCTTGGGAAACCCATGAGAACAATGCTGCAGTTTCCTGATATCAGACAGAAAGAATGAGCAGAAGATATATAGGAGTTTAATTCTCTTAAACAGAGGTAGGAGCCTATTATGATTTGGCCCACCTGGAAGGATGTGTCTGTTTTAGGGGCCAGTGCAGAAGAGCAAGGTTAGGATTCAGTTATTGCAATGCAGGTGACTAGACTCAGGTGAAACCGGCCAGGGAGATATTATAAGGCAGGCACCTGCACAGTCTACCAATTGTGGCACAAGACAAGAGACACATTAACCCTCTGGAGTGGCTGCTAGAGACCAAGTAGAACGCTTCAAATTACTGAAATAACACTAGAAGCCCATGGGGCATTTGAAATTTGCCCCAGGCTTAAAGGAGAAAAAAATCTCAAATTAAATTAATCACCTTGGGTAGGATTCAGTTTTTAAACATAATTTTTCAATGCTATTTTCAGTGCCTTACAGTATGACATCCAACATTCATTTGCTGCACAAGTAGTTTTCCCCTAAATTGCTTGACATGCTTGTCAACCTTCTGAATTTCTAGGAAAAAGAGGCAGCCTGGTCACCAGAAAGATAGACAGAATAATCTAATATCTAAAATGTTCATCAATATCTGCCAAGTGCCAGGGAAATAAAAAAAATAAAACTGATTTTTTTTTTTTTTTGCATTGATTAAGCCAAAGAATAAAATGCTAATTTAAATGTTTTGCATTTAAATATTTCTCAGGTACATACACAGCTCCTTCCAGTTGATTCTTTGGCTGAGGATATAAACCACTACCCTCTGTATTTCATCCTTCCATTTGTTCCTACTGTTAGAGATGTTTGAATATCAGTTCTACTGGAACACAGAGTTCTCAAAAAGTTTGAGATGTTAATATATCAACACAGATTATCCTATAGCTAATCTGTTACTTAATAAAAGCTTTATTTTTGTTCAAAAACTGCTTAATAAAAGATGCATTTTCTATTTTATTATTAGTCAAAATGTCACCTTTGCCTATGAGTCTTTGAGCTGCAGTATTTCTTTGGAGGCATCTTCTTCCATCTTGTACAGTGTAAAGTATATTGGTGAATTTTGAAAATCTGCTTAATGATTTTTTTACTCTATGATCACAGCATGCAATTCAGCATGCAATACCTTCTAAATAGTTTTCATATGAATATAAAACTTGAGGTATACATAAAAAATGTCTCCACTATGGCATGTAAGAGTTTATTAGGAATAATGCAAGGATTTTTTATTTAGCAAGAAAATAGATGCCTGCCCATGGCCAATCACACTTCAGAAGACTAATGTTATATTTATCTGATTTATAATGATAAGTGAGATTGTATCTTTGACAAATATATCACATTAAATGATCTTGCTATTTTATGGTATCCTAAAAATGTATACTAAAATGTGTTGCTATAATAACCCTTTTGTAATCAAACTTATTGGTATTTTTTATATTTTGTTTGACAAATTGAAGCCAATACCTGAAAGCTCAAGGACATCAAACATAAAATCGGTTGTATAAAGTAAAAGATATGTGTAATATCTTCAGTGTATTCTGGTACCACAAAGCAGCAAGAATGAATTGGAACAGTTATATAGTGAAAACTGATCTGTTGAGAACAGATTATTAGAAGGTCAATGACAGAAGAAAAGTTCTCTTAGTTCGAAAGAAGATGGTGGTGCAGAAAAAACCATTTAAATAAGCATTCAATATGATCATAGCTTCCACAAATCAAAGCTAAAAACATTTTGAGGTTTGTATATTGCCTTTTGACACCCTTAAGCCTTATCCTATGATGTGTGAAAGTGCTGTAGACGCTTTACCGTTAATAGAAAAAGGCAAACACAAATCAATAACTTCCTCTTTAGCAAGCCGCAGTGTTGGACAAGTCCTGTCTGCCCCTGTTAGTGTGTATTATTGCTTGCTGGCTGAAGATAAGATTGATTTACTTTCCCCTCAAATTCTTGTTATAAATTTCCTGCTACAGTACATTCATTTCTGAGAGAAGAGTAAATGAATTGCTAGGTTAGAGATGACACATCCTTGTGGGGCAATATAATAACTGTTAACATCCTTCTGGGAGAACAGGGATATTACTTCCATGTGACTGTCATTGTTCTCTGTCCCTGCCTTAGTAAACAAAGCATTTTCTTCTTCTTTTTGACATGCAGTCACAAACAATGAGCAGGGAACATCAGACCTCAAGGTTACTCTTGTTTTACTCGTGGAGAGAAGGCCAGGTGGTGAACTCAAGGACCTAAGCAGAGGTTTTATTGCAGCACACAAAGGACAGTTTTTTGCCAGAGCAGGGTTTTCTTTTAACAAACTGTGCAAGCCATTTGGGCATAATTGCCTAGATGATCACCTTATCAGTCAGCAGTTTAAATATTTTTGTCCTTGTTTCTGTCTATATCTTTCTGTCTCTGAGTGAAAGTCATTATGTTTTGTTCTCGAATTATTGCAATACAAACAGATCAAATGATTTTGTGTTTCCTGGTTTATAAAGGCTTTTGCTGAATGCACTTGTTGAAACATTTAGTGATCCAATTGCAGGCCATGACTTAGAATTTTACCAAATGTGATTAATCATAAACTGTGGAAACTTAATCACTATGTTGTAGCAACATGCATTCATACACATACAACCCTCATTGCTCCCTATGTCCCACAGTAACTGAAAAAGCAGTGTTAAAAGCAGTATCTGCAGTACACATGTGACATTTTTTCCATAAGCATGGATATCCTCTTTCTTCTTAATTTATTTTCTTTGAAAATCTATGAAGACAGCAGTGAGTTTTCATCAGGGCAGGCTGAAAATCTTCAGTCAAAGCTATAACAAAAATCAGTACCTGACAGAAAGTTTAGTTCATTCTTCTACCAGTTGCTTGTACTGAGTGCTCCATTTTCTTATGATTTTCTAATTCAAATGTGTCTTTTCTCTAACTAAAACCTCTTAAAAATTCTGTTCAAAATGTAAATATGTTCTTGTATTTATAATCAATAAAAATCCATGAGCAATAATAATTTATATTAATTATTTATTTTTAGTCATAAAAGACGACAAGATCAAAAATAATGATCCTTCCCAAACAAAATATACTTACACACATGGTTCTGTATATATTGATGTGTGATGATAGGTTTTTTTTTTGCATGGCAAAAAATGGGATAATTATCTCTTGATGAAAAAAAGGAAATCAATTTAATATATTCTCCTTCTGGAGATAAATTATCTATATGCCTAAATGACCCATAGTTAAGAGATAACTCTGAGAATAATGAATACTATGAAAAGTTTCTGGGCATAAAATGACTTTAGTTCTTCCATATCTTGTACACAGAACTACTCTTTTCTTTTCTTTACATCCATTTTAGCCAAAAGATATTTTTCATGAGGACTAGTGTTCTTGTGTAGTTGTGCATGCTGAAGTTTATCTTGAATGTTGAAAAAGATGACCCTTATTCTTCTTCAGTGCAGTAGTTGCTGCCATAGGCCTTCTTATGGTGCTGGGATAAAGAAAAAAAGCTTAATCTATAGAACATTCTCTTGGCTACCTGTAAACACCCCATGATGCCACCTACACACAGACAAAAATACTTTAAGTTAGAAAATCTTAGAGTGATTTATATCTGAAGAGAGCTCATCTAATAGAGTCATCTAATACAACATCTAATACAACCCCATGATCAAAGGAGTCAGTACAATGCAGGCAACTGGAGTCTCTGTTTGGTCAAGATCTGAATATCTCCAAGGGTGGAGATACTGCAGCCCCCTTAGACAACCTGCTTTTGACTCTTCTTATTTCTAACAACATTATTTTAAATATCTATTTGGAATATTCTTTGATGATTCGCTTTCAGCTTGGTCTCCCATAGGTCCTCTTCTGCTGAGTATTTTAGCTTTTTACTTATCTGTGACTGAGCCAGCACTACTGCTATCGGTGCTAGCCATGTGGATATCCCCAGTCCAGACTTCAGCCACTGCTGAGATATATCCTCACATTTACAGGATATCTAAAATTATTCAAATGATCAATGTCTTTTGATTATGAATCAATGTTCTGTTTTAAGCAGTTCTGAATGATCTCTGCTCTGTGGGTCTCATTTATGTGTTACACAGGGAGCAACACAGAATTTATATATATACGGGTGTTGTGAACAAGACAGAAAATAGCAGGAAAATAGTATGGTCTTATCCTTACTGTATGTGAATGCCATTTTGATGAACTGGACTCTTTCTTGCTCTTGGCCACATAGTCCTTATGTAATGTTTGATAATCACTCCAAAGAAACTGTTGACAAATTATTGTTAATGGCCTGATCTTCATTTTTTTATTTGATAAATTGAGTTCTACTTTATAGAACTGTTGAATGTTGCAGCAACACAAGCAGCCTTAATTCTGTGCTCATCTTTGCAGCTGTTTGGTACTGTTTTCTGTCTCATCCTTTTTTTCCCTCTGTGGCTGTCTATGCCTAAGACTCTATACACATGACATGCAATTGGATTTAATTCAAATGTCTAAGAACTGATGGAATAACATTCATATAATTGAAACATTTGAGTCACCATCATTAAGATGAAATATTTCTTCCCTTTTATTCAGTAAGAATAGCACATCTAACACTTGTCCATTAAAATTTATTTGGACTTGTATAATTTCATTTTAAAATGTTTGCATTTCCTAAGGGATTCTGTAAGTAAATATACTGATGATAATTAGCAACTCTATTCAATTATATAATGAATACTTTCCAATTTTTTAATGAAAAAAAATATTTCTTGTGTTTTATCTCACAGGCAAACAGGATGATGGCAAGCAATGCAAGTTTAATGATTCAATAGCCTTGGAAAAGTGAACATTTTACATGCATTTTTAAAGGATATTGCGATAAAATTGCAGTGCCAACAAAACAGAAATGCCTGTGAGTTCAAAAAGATCTGGAACAGGGTAAACAAGATTGCTTTGAGAAAAAATAAATAAGAAGAAAAAAAAGCTGAACAGAGTTATTAATAGCCGCAAATGAGATATTTAGAAATTGTTTCTCTGGTGTTTACTGTAATGAATTAGGAGTGAATAATGAGTCTATTTATGTCATGGTGACCAGGCTCCCTGTTTGATAGAGAAGTCTGTTTGCTAAAGGAAGTTTTTAGATGGCAGGCCATATACAAACTTTTAAAAACTTCCAGGATTAAGAAATATTTATGTTTTTTGTTTCTAACCAACACAAAATGTGAATATTTCTCAGAAGGCAATTGCTTCCTTAAAAAGAACCCACAAACCTAAACCACAAAAAGCATGCAAAACCCCAAACAGATCTGCTTCTGACACAAAAAGCAAATCAGTACTTATAGCTATTGTTTTTCAGAAAACTCTGACTTGTCTGCCTTTTACAAAAGTTAGATTTATGTCTGGTAGTATCCTTGAGAAACACAGCATCAACCAAATAGCATGGAGCAGCTTCCATATAATGCCAAAGGAAGAATAAAATCTTTATAGTTTCAAAAGCTCTAGCAGCCTTACTTTAATATGTAGGCAGTGCTTTTTGAAAAGCCATCAAGCCTATGAAATTGCACACTTTATTCTTGGAATAGCTGTGATAGCCAGAGAATTTCTCAAGTGGTTCAGGGAACAGTCTTCATGAGGTAGAGTGTATTTAGTGGGCCTCTCATCATTGCCAAAAAGCAGGTAAGAAAAAATGACGCAGTCAAATGTGCCATGGAAAATTTCATCTAGTGGTGATGCAGATGGGGACTATTTGTTATCTGTCTGAGCTTGGGTAAGGACATCCTCACGGATGAGCGGGATGTGTGTTTGATCATGCATGTGCAACACTAAACAGAGCAGAAGGGACAACAAGCTCCATAAGCAAACCCGACCTTGCAACACTGTTTATGCTGTGATTTTATTTAAGGGAGTAAAATGTATTCTGGATGGGATCTGGGCAGATTCTAGTATTTCGCCAAATTAGAATTCCAGATGTAACATGGTGTAGTTTTGCAGGAAGGGTTTGCAGGTTTTAAAGGTAATGTCACAAAGATTGAGATGTGTCTGAGCCTTATGCCCTTATCTCCTGTGGTCCAAAGGTCTTTAGAAAAAAATTATGGACAATTTATGTATGTAAAAATGATGGAGAATGAAAATAATTCCTAAAATTGTCTTTAGTTTTGAGAAATATCAGGGAACTGATTATCTGTCTGCCTCTCCCTTGTGAAAATTGTTTGTTTTGGTTTTTTGGCTCCTTTTAAATATCAGAGAAAAATTGGAGCAGTCAGGATGTAATACCTCTTTTGCAACTTAAGGAAAGCAGAAGGAGAAACAGAAACATGAAAGCAAAGAAGCCTATTGAGGTCTTTTTCTTTCCCAATGGTTTTGGATCCTTTTCTTAGTCTCTACTCAGAGTAATGGAAACTATGACATATTGCATTCAATAGCTACTCAAAGTCAGAAATAGCTCCTTACATCTGGCAAAACAAAAACCCCACAACTACCCTGTGTGTTTTAACTAAAATTCTCAAATAATTTTTGCCTCACAGTAGAAATAATAGCTAATTTTTATCTAACCTTGTTTTTTAATCCTTTATCCTCAATTTTATATATACCTTTCCTTTTTTAGCCTTTCATATTTATTACCCTACAATTTAAAAAAATTCTCTAGTAGTGCAGCTGTGGCGATACCTCTTCCTTTAAGCCCAAATATTGAACTCAGATGTTCATATGAAACTCATTGAATGAGCACAGTCTCCTCTGACAGTCACAGCCACAGGCAGTTGGCCTTAGCTGTCAATTCCTTCACCACCACAGAGCACAAAACAACGTTTGGATCCACTGTATTCTGTGTGCCATTCTATGAAGTGGCACACTAGAATGATGCTAAGAATAAACTTAGGTTGTTTTTTCAGCTCAAAATTTTTTTTCCTGCTGCTGTTTTGTAAGCAAACATAGAAATATATATTTTGTTCTGCGGTGAAATACAAATTGCTCTTTAGGATATGTTTTGTTTGCTTCCTCATCTTGACCTTTGAATGAGTAGAACTCATTCAAGTAAATATTTTTTACTTGAAGCTTCCCTCCTGGTAAGTAGAGAATTCAGCCGATTAGATACTTGCATTTTGTTCACCTCTTGCATTTTTTGGTTCCTATCACTGTAAAACATAAACATAGTTCTTAATTGCAAAGTGTCATGCAGTTCAAAGACATCAAAACAATTCTTCTAATCCTGCTGCTATAGGCAAGGACACTTTCCACTAGATCAGATTGCTTAAAGCCCCATCCAGCCTGGCACTGAACACTTCCAGGGATAGGACATCCATAACTTTTCAACCCTTTTGAGTGCGTCAGCACACTCAAAGAAAGAATTTTCTCCCAATATCTATTCTAAATCTAACTTCTTTCAGGTTAAAGCCATTCCCCCTCGTCACTACATATCCTTGTAAAAAGTTATTTTCCAGTTCTCCTATTTGTCCCTGTAGGTACTGAAAGGCTACTAAAAGGTCTTCCTGTCAATAAGGAAAAGTGTAAAATTTGGTTCAAATTATTATGGATGTTCCCTTCATTAAACCACCTGGAGTTAATTTCTTAAATGCCAAGTCCACACACTGGCTTTCAGAGGCAAAAGATAAGTGGGAAAAAAGAGACAAATCAATTTTAAAGACCAATTTGAACATTTTATGTTCTTCTTTCTCTTCTTTTCCCAATGACATATTACAGTCATTTTGTTTCATTGGCAGCTCTTGTATTCTGGTAATTCCAGACTGCAAAATTATCTGGAAGATACAATTTCCTTCTACCTTTCTCTTTTCTTTGGCCTTATTCATTTTAAGTTGTTGAATTTCTACCTGATTTCCTATCTATGCTACATGAATTATTGGCTGAGACTGATGTAATTTAAAATTGCATATATGTCATATTATGTTTGAAACCTTTGCCCCCCTGATATGGATGTGTGGGGAGTCCTCTTTTTTCCTTTAAGCATAGGCATAATTTTATTGCTTATCTTACTTTACACTGCATTATTCCTACTTAGATTTCTTCAAGTTCAAGATCTTTATAATAACATAATGATTAAAATTATGTTATTGTGATATGTGATAATAAATGTGAGATTTATTACAGGCTAGAATGTCATTATGTTCATTTAGAATCACATTCCATTAGTCAAGTCATATGAGAAGAAATCTCTTGATTTTCTGAGTGCTTCTCTCAACTTTTCTGGACAGCTTTAAAGGTAAAAATATTATTATGTTGAATTCACAAGCAATTCTTCATATTTCAACTTTTCAATTAATTTTATTTTGAGGAATGCTTACTCTTTTATTTTCTGATATTTTTTAATCCATTAACATAATTTATGTATTTATGGTTATAAAAATAAGATGTATCTGAGGTATCAAAATTACTTTTACTATAAATTGATTTAATTTGTTGTTTCTAATCACATTTCTGTAAATGCAGCATTTGGGATACAAAGTACTTAAACTGAAAAATTTTCAAACAGGTTTTGATGACTTTCAGTTCTTCTATATCTTAGATGGAAGAACTTCAAAGTGATTATGAAAATTAAAAGATCTCACCCAAAACAAAGTCTGGTTTGATTTTGAAATTTCATAGTTCAGAGAGAAGAACTGTGTAGTTCTTTGTTAAGCAACAGCACCTCACCTTTAATATTATCTGGGTCCAAAGATTTTCAACTTTATTTGCTTGTTTTTTGTTTTGTTGGGATTTTAATATAAGTTACAATTTTCAAAATATAATTAATTAATATAAGGTTTTCTTAACTACTGAGTTAAAATATTAGGTTATTATCCATATTAAAACCAGAAACAAAATTTGTTTTGAAAAATTTGGGGTTTAATTACTCTTAAATTGAATTAAATTGAAGTAAATTAAATCAAATTTAATTAAATAATTGAAGAAAAAATTGCTTTGGCCTGTTATGTAAACCATCAGAATTTCAATGCTGATCAAGTCAGAAAACCAGTGTCATAACTAGCTAAAAAAGTAGCAGATTAGATTGATAATGTGTTGTTTAAAAACTATTTAAGTTTGTAAAGATATTTGGCAAATTTATGGGCTTTTAAAAAATTGCCTCCATTGATCAGGAAATTTATAGGTCCCAGCAATATTGAAAGAAGTCAAAGAAAATTCAGTGGTTTTGAAAATAAACCTATTTTTTGATGCTTCATATGTCAAAATAATTTTAAAACACTTCATATTCCTACCTATTCTGAATAAATACACAAAAATCAGTCATTAGTTTAAAAATTGTAATATATCATAGTTAGACTACCAGGGATTGACTACCATTTTTGTTCTGTTGAATGACATTTTGAGATATATTTTGTTTCCACTTTTAGATGTGCCTGCAAACATGTGCACAGAGAAATATTAAATAATTTACTTAAAATGAAAAGAGGCATTAAGAGGCATTTTAAAAGCAATTCTTATGCTTAAGAGATTATTAACTTCTCATGCCACAAATTATCACTAACTTTAAAGTTATGGATTTCTTGGTAAAAACAGAACAATTAGTGATACAGATATCAATAGGTCAGCTTAAGATGTTCTACCCAAAAATTTTTTTTAATATAAAGTTGAACTACTGGTTCCAGAATTGTAGATCTACTCAAGAGGTTGCTGGTGGAGATAGAATGAGCTGTTCTACTTGGTAGAACCATTAAGTATAACGTTCATTTTTTTAAAATTTCTCTAATGTTACTTGTAACCTTCCAGGATGAGGAGTCTGACAGTACTGCCACAGGTTTTTTTCACTGGTTTTATTCTCGGAATAAATCCATTAGATACAGATCTACTTAGCAGTTGTCTGCTTTTTGGAAGGGGTTAGGAATCTGGGTGCAGTGGCAGATTTCTATTATTTTGGTTGGTTCTTATTTTCAGACATATATAATTTTCACCACTTTTTCCTAGGGCACAAATAATTCACCTGAGATGCATAAACCTGCATGGAGCCTCAATGTACCTTGCTTGCCCTCTGAGCTGCATCTCTATTTTGTTAACTGGTGCTGAAAATTACTCATGCTTCTAAGAGAGCAACACTGTAAAAGTCTAAGATTCATATATGCTTCCCTCTAGAAATAACTATTTATGATGTCAGGCGATGCTCAGCGTGAGGAAGTAGGACAGTAGGAGATTTTAAGGCACCAAATATGCAATATATTTACAGGGCCTAGGTTTGCATCCCCATTGCAAATATTCAGGGTGTTCTACTCTAGGAAATTTTCATCTCTCCTCTTCTGCTATGCTGTCAATACATTAAATAGAATGATCCAGTGAATATAGTAATTTTTAAAAAACCCTTGCTATCCCACTGAATTCTGATACTGTATAACTGGAATTATAAAAATGACTTCTCTATTTTATGTATAGTTCAGAATAAAAATGTGGCCAGAGTTGTAAAAGACAGTCTCAAAGTCTTATTTTCTGAAGAGGATATTTACTCATTAATTCAGATGTTGCTTAAAATGAACAAATCTCTGAAGCTTAAAATGAACAAATCTCTGAAACAGCATTATTATCATCATGCAGTTTCTGCGCAGCCCTCCTAGCATACATGATAAACGGTATTTTGTACTTTTTTTCAAACTGGATTGTCAAATTGTTTCCTTTACTAATCCAGAAGGTATTAAGCACAGTGGATAGCTGGACATAATCTGAATGAATGGTTTCCTTTATGAAATAGCGTTAAGGAGTAAGACTTCATTGTTGAAATAGGCTTCCTGAGGGCTGAAGCAAATAAACCAAGATCAGTGTAGTGGTTTATTCTATTTACATAACTGTTAGTACTTTTCAATTTTACATGATATTATAATATTGTTTTTTTTTTTACCTCCAAGGCAGCATGAAATGGGAGAGAAAGTGTTTCCAGGAAATGGGACTGTTAAATTTCTTGCTTGATGGCAACAGAAAGGACACATTCACTGAAGCACTTGTTGATGTTTCATTAACTTGAAACAAAGAATTAGAACCCACAGTTCTAAGCTGTTAAATATGATCTATATCAGAGATCTGTTATTCTAAAGAAAATAAAATATATGTCACTTCTCCGCAAAAAAGATCCCTAACCCTTGAAATGGTAAGAAAAAAATCTGGTAAGAGCATTCATCCAGCTTTCTCCTTATAGAACAACATGCAGAATGTGACATCTGTTTGAGAGTTCCAAACTCACATCCTATAATAAGGAAACTTCAGATACATAACTTTTAAATTATTATTTATCTCTACATTGAGTTTAAGAAAAAGTCTTAGAGTTTCTCTTCCTTTCCAGTGTACACAGTCTTTTGTTTGTCAAAATGATTTTCAGTGCCTTTTCATTTTACATTTTTCAATTTACGATTGTACTAAAAAATTCTCATAAAAATGGTGAGAAATGCAAGAATTTAGACAGAACACTGGTTTAGAGGTTTTTGAAATGAAACCAAGACATTATGAGAAATTATTCTGATCTTTGCACAGATGTGTGGCATTTCTGAAAGCAAGCCCTTTGCTATATATGAATTTTTCCCTGATTCAGAGTCCTAGACACCATCCCTGCCCTACTGCACATTACCATAAATTCACAGTAAGCTTCAAGGGTGGGGAACTCCTGTATCAACTCAGACTGAGATGCCTATACAGAGTTGTGCTCTATAGACACTTTGTAAAGATGCTACCACCACAGAGATGAACTGCAGTCTATTTAGCTCCTTCCCCAGGCATGCTGGAGATTCCAGGGTCTTCTCTACATGAAGTCAAACAGAGAAATCAGCATTTTTTAACTCCCTTGACTACTGTAATCATAAAGTTAAAGAAAAAATGCAGTTGCTTTTCCCACTGCCCATGTAAGGCATCCCAAATGTATGAAACACTTCAATACCTTTTAAGGTTTCTGCTTTGGAAGTCTTGGGCAATTTGCATGGCATGTACTGGTTATATCAATTTTTTTACATAGTTGAATTGTGGTTAAAACTTACCAGGCCTTTTCCATGGTCTTGGTAATGAGGGGTATGTGATAATTACTTGTGTTGCTCCTGTCACCAGTAATTGTAGTCTAGAGGGCTGGACTATGGATGTGCATTACTGTAACAATAGATTGTTGTTTGCAGGCTGTAGCTGTGTTGCTCTGCAGGGTGACTGACATTAATCAGGTTCAGAAAACTTGAGGGGAATAAACAAAAATATTTATGTAACAGAAGATAACTCCTCATTGAAGATGTAATTTGACCCAGAGACAGTTTGCTCCACAACTCATTCATTGAAAGAGAAGTCTCTCATTAATTGAAAGAGAACTGGGCTGCTGTCAAGTATGGGGAAAAGTCTCCAGTTAAAAGCAATGCCTCAGAAAAAAAGGCACCCTCAGCTCCTATACTTGAACTTAGCATTTTATGCACATCCACTTAGTCTGTGACAGAAATGAAATATAGGAATAAGATCTCATTAGTTCGCAGGGATAACCTTATTGTGCACAGAACAGGGCAGATGGTTTTCTTTTTTTTTTTTTTTTTGGAGCTTTGGTGCAGCAGACTGGCTGATGTAAGATCTTTTAGGTTTAGAAAGGAACAGGTAGAAAAAAACAAAAAACCAACCAAAAGAAATCATACTTCATGAGAGAACATGATAAAAAAAATTCTTTTCCTATATTGACTTCAAAGGAGATCATCAAAAGCATACTGATTTTTAAAGACTACTAGTATGATTTTTTAGAAGGAAATGCAAGTTTCTGTCTCTAGAAAGAGTTTTCAAAGGAAACTGGAACTAGAAGTACTGCAGCTAAAGATTTTTCCTGTGTTAAGACAGTTATGACTTTTTGTTAGACACAAAACTGCCTCTACCATCTGGAGGTTTTACAAGATACTGCTTAAACATTTGCAAATGATTAAAGGGTCTCTTTAAACACAAATACCAAATTAAATTGCCAGAATAAAGTTCCAGATGTATTAATACTCCATGTCCCAAACTGACTGGTGGTTTAAACAATCTCAGCACCATCTAGGCTGCTTGTATTCTGAGTCTTAGGGACACACTGAAATCTCTCAAATTGTATTTACTACCTTCAGATTTTAATTCCTACATTTATTTCCCAGGTGAAAAGGTGAAACTCATTATTGGGAACAGACTTAGCAAAAGGTCTATGACCTTTCAAGCTCTCTAAAGCTTCAGGCAAAGTAATTAGCAGACTGAACTTAAAAACAGTATCACTTTTTGATATACTAGTCAGCTCTGCATAAGTTTTCCGAGAGATGGAAGAAGAAACAGAGACAGAGAGGAAGACACAGAGAGTAATGTCCCTGGGTATTTTAATTTTCTGATCAAACTCTTTTTTAAAATTCTTGGTAGGTTTTTTAATAGGAAAATTTTGTGCACTGCATGAGGCAAAAGCATTTTCTTTAATTATATTTGATAGTTTATCCATCATCCTATGCCTCCCTTAGGGAATAAAAAAATAACTGATTTCTTAAGGCAATAAAGGCAAACTGTCTAAAGCAAATCTTAAGTTGTGTTATAATACCCTCAACTTTCCTAAATGACTTCAATAAAAACCCCAAATTACTGTAATCAAGAGGAAGATTGGAGAAGCTTTGCAGGTCAAATGGCAACTTTATTAATGCGTAAAGCTAGCAAAAAGAGCAATAAAAATAAGATTTTAAATGCATAAATATATTTAAAAGCAGCAAATACAGAACATGAACTGCACTTTTATACCATCAGTGAGTATGTAGCCCACATGTGAAAAAGCAATTCACCTAGTTTTGCTGATATTGGAGAGTTCATTATTTTCCACTGAAATTGTAGGGAAAAATAACAATAACAACAAAACAACAACAAAAATAAAATTAGGATTGAAATTTTTGGGAATCGTTACTTTTAAAATGATATTTTAAAATATCTTTTAGCATGTTAATACTAAGAGTAAAAAATAATCAATCGTAAACATATCATTGAAAAAAATATGCCCTAAAGAAACTTTATTGAAAGTAATTAATTTTGTCAGGAGATTTTGACAACAGTAATAACTGTGTTTTACCATAGCCACCAGTAATCATTACCAAACTTGCAATGCAGGAATGAGGAAATATTTACCTATATTGCTCTTGCTCATACACACAAATGTTCTGTTTCAGTTTGCACTTTTCATACAATATACTCCTTTATATTATCTGACAATATCCTGCACATCCCCAAGGAGTGCCTATAAAAATCTATGCATGTGAAGGGGTTCTTATTAGTCTTTCCAGTCATCTTTATTTATATTTGCTTTATTTATTCATTTACTTATTTATGTAATATTTCTTTGTATATGTTCTCGCTTATGAAGTCTCCATTGTTCAGAGAATAGTGCTTCAGCCTACTTGCTCTTCTGTTTCAATGTTTTGGGGCTTTAATGCTCTCCTGTGGATTTTTAAATACCATCATGTTTTAGTAATTGAAACAAACAATATTTGTATTGGAGGCCTGTAGCTAATGATGTTACTGCTGGGGCCAGTGTCAGGTCCAGTCCTATTCAACTTGTCAAAGACTTGGATGGAGGGACAGAGTGTTCCCTCAGCAAGTTTGCAGTTGATTCAGAACTTGGTGGAGAGGCTGACACATCGGGAGCCTGTGCTACTATTCAGTGAGACCTGGGCAGGCTGGAGACCCTAATGAATTTGACAGAGGCAAGTGTGCAATCCTACATCTGGGGAGGAATAACCCCAATTACCAGTACAGGAAATCAGCTCTGCACAGAAGGACCTGGGGGTGATGATAGTACAAAAAGTCAGCCATGGGCCAGCCGTGAGTCCTTGTGGTCGAGAAGGCCAATGGTGTCCCCGACTGTGTTAGGAAGGGCACTGCCAGCTGGTCAAGAGGTGATTCTTCCCCTATGCTTAGTCCTGGGTAGGCCACATCTGGAGTGCTGTGTTCAGTTTTGGGCTCCTCAGTGCAGCAAAGACAAGGAACTACTGGAGAGGGCCCACTGGAAGACTGTGGAAATAATTAGGGGAGTGAAGCACGTCTTTTATGAGGAAACACTGAGAGCTGTGTTCAGCCTTGAGAAGAGATAAATGAGAGATGATCTTCTCAATGCCTATAGATGCATTATGCTGAGGATGGGGCCACAGAGTCTTCAGTGACAGGACAAGGGACAAGAGGCACAAATCAAACACGGAAGTTTGACCTGAACAAGAGGAAGAACTTGAGGATAACAGAGCACTGGAATAGGCTGCCCATAAAGGTTGTAAAATCTTCTGCTCTGGAGATATTCAAAACCCACCTAGAGTGGGTTTTGAATATCTCCAGAGCAGAAGATTTTTTCAGAGTGACATTGAGCTACATGAACTTCCGTAGTCCCTTCTAACTCTGATTTCACAGAATCATTCTATGATTCTGTGAAAGGTACAGTTCAAAAGTTCTATATAAGAATACATAAAGAAATGGAGCAATAAACTATTAATTTTCTGCTTATATTGATTCTTTTATTGGAAACAAATGAATAGACATAAACTTAAATCAGTTAAATTATTTCATTAAAATATTATTTTCTTATATTTGTCTGTGTTTCCTATGTACCGGTAAAACAAGCCTGGATGAGCTGGAACTTTCCACTGTACATCAGTGGCTCATGTAAATTTGTTATGCTTTTCTTCATGGTGAAATGCATTTGGTCATGAAGTGCATGTGGCAACAAACAGATGAGTTCAGCTGGAATTTGAAAATCAATTTTTTGTTTAAAAAGTCTTGCTAAAACTTGTAGACACTTGAAAAAGTACATTGGATGTAGTCACGTCACTTAATTAGCGGCTAACCTTCTAAAATAGAATCTCATTTTCTAATTTTCTCTTACTTTAATGAATGACATGATTTTATTTTGCAGTTTTTAAAAATCCCTTATAATTGTCATGCAGTATGTTAACTTCAAATAAACACTTATAGCTTTAATCCCTTTTATATTGTCTCTATGTTGCAAACTCAAAAAAAAAAATACAATCAATAATGTAGTACATCAACATCTGTGTAATAACTATCAATCTTTCATAAGAAAAATAAAAGTAAACATCTTACTTGAATATCTGTAAACAATGATGAGTGCCATTTCCTTCATTTTGGAGTACAAGAACACTGTTTGTGTTATTAAACTGAAGGCAGACCAATAATAGTCTGCATGTTTTATTCCCCAAAAGAGCGGATATTTTTAGCATCTCATGCCAAACATTTTATGTGACACAATAGCAATAGTTCAATGGTGCTAGTCCTGAGTTAAAATCAGTTGTCTTCAGACATGATTCAGCTGCCAAATGCAGGTTTGTTCTATTAAAATTGTTTGTAATCCTAATGAGAGATAGATAATTTTAGTATGGCATAGGGTTTTTAATTTCTCACAAGCAGATAGAGGCATATTTGGCCAAGAATCTCTACAGTTTTTAAAGAGTGTTGTCTGTAACAAAGACATAGAAATAAAGTGCACTTATTTGAGAATAGCCTCAGTTTTAAGTTCTTTTTTTTTTTTTTTTAACTAAAAAGTTGGGCTTTTTTCAGTAACATTATTTTTTATAAGATTAAAAAAACCCAAAATGGAAAAAATGCAGAAAAAAGGATCTGAATTCTTCTGGCTTGGTTTTTCGATTTTTTTTTTATTATTATTTTATTTGTAATTTTTAAAAAATTTTGTAAGATTAAAGATCTAAAAGATCTTAGAATGTGTCAGAGCTTTCCAGGTGTCTGAACTGGTTTTCAGCTGTCCACTCTCTCAAATGCACGTGAAAAAAATCTGAGCTTTTTTCCCCTAAATTCTATGCAACTCTTTCTCTTTGCAAAGGTTTGTCCCTGATAAAAACAGAAATTACAGCAGAGACTATTTTGAAGTGATTTTTATGGTCCTTTAAGGTAAGCTTCATGAACCAAAATAACCAATGAGGATTGAAAAGAATTGGGATAGGGCATTTGGGAGATTGGTGGCTTTTTGCCCAACCTAGTGGTTTATGACTTCTTCTTTTTCATTACATATGCTCATTCAACTCAGTCACAGAGCTGAATTCACAGTAGAGAGGATAATAGAAATCAATACCATGGAAAATAATAAACATTGAAAGCTGTCTATTAATGACAGCTTTCTTCTACACAGATGAAAATTGAGATCTTTAGTCAGATAGCAAGAAATTCTACTTCTTGCTGAATTTTAAACTTAGTGCGGCAGCAAACAAAAAAATTCAAACAAACAACAGTAACTCCAACCAAGAAAAACAAGCCATTCCATTAAACTTAGAAAGTCCTATAAATTCTGATAATAAGGTCTTAAACTTTAAACCTGACTGCGCTGCACAAGACTTCATGATCTCACAGAATCACACAATAAGCTGAACTGGAAGGAGCCCACAAGGATCATCATGTTCAGCTCCTGGCCATGCACAGCACCATTCCCAAGAGTCCCATCCTGTGCCTTGGGAGCATTGTCCAAATATTTCCTGAACTTTGTCAGGCTTGGTGCAGTGATCACATCCCTGATCCACTGCCTATCACCACTTTGGGTGAAGAACATTTTTCTGTTATACAACCTTGACCTACCTGACACAACTGCAGGCTGCTCTCTGGGATTCCATCACCGATCACCACAGAGAAGAGATCAGTGTCTGCCCCTCCTCTTTCCCTCACAAGGAAGTTGCAGATTGCAGTGAGGTCTCCCATCAGTCTCTTCTTCTACAGGCTGAGCAGGCCAAGTGAGCTCAGCCTTTCCTCATACAGATTCCCCTCAAGGCCCTTCACCATCCTCCCTGCCCTTCTTTGGATGCTCTCCGGCAGTTCAATGTCTTTCTTACATTGTGGCACCCAAAACTGTCCCCAGCCCTGGAGGTGAGGCCACCCCAGTGAGAGCAGAGTGAGCAATCCCCTCACTTGCCTGGCTGGAGATGCTGTGCCTGATACACCCCAGGACACTCCTCTTTGCCTATTTTTACATTAGCACACAGAACTTCAAAAAGTTATTGTTTTATGAAATATGCCTCTTCTGTTATACTACTGCCAGGCAATAGAAGGCAAAAAGTAGAACCTCCTCCAGTAGAACACAATTTTTTCCTTTCCAACTTGTTCTGACAAGGTGTTTTAGTTCTTCCTTGGATTTAGAAAGACTATTTTCTTTCATAAGGCCATAAGTTTGGGGATTTTTTTGTTCTAATACTTATCTCGCTGTGCTTGCCTGATGTCCCTATGCTCAATCTGACCAAGATCTCTGGAAAAGAGCAAGGGTGGCTTCTGCTTCTTTTTCAACAGAGACACAAACCTTTTATTCAACCAGAACCTTTCAATCAGTAAGAACCCAGGATTTTTCTTGATCAGATTCTTTCCTTTTGTGACTCTGTGTAGTGCTGCTCAAATGAGAGCATGCTAAAAGGAGAAAAGATTGTTATATTTCCAGGGGACAATGTAGAATATAGCTTTTTTGCTAGCCAACTTACTTTAAAAGAAGTTTTACCACTGTATACAACATTCAGTTCTGTTTTCAATTAATTCTCCCTCCCAAAGCCTCATACATCTCACTGCCTCATGTGGCCTTCCAGCTGTCCTTGAAGATACACCTCACAAGACACTCACACCCTGTACAAACAGGTTCAAGAAAAGATGGGGACATGGAGCTCTAAAATCAACATTTCCATTCATTTCAGCAATTCTTAAGGCTCCCATGGTGACACTAAGTTTTAATTTTCCACCAGTTTCTAGTGCACTGTTTCCAAATTTGTTTTTATGCAAGCCCTAGTGAACACAATCAAACTTGTAATGCAAAGTGACTTTGTGGGACAAGATGCAACCAGTTTATGAGTTTTAAGGACTTTTTGCAGCCTATTTGGCAGATTTTATCAGCACAAAGTGAAGTTAACTACTGTTTTTATCCTAAGATGTGAATTTGTTCTCTTTTGTAGGTGCTTATTTCCATCACTTACTCTAAAGCTATTGTTGCATGTGAGGGTTCATCAGTTTAAAGCAAATTCAGCTTTAATTCAGCAATTTTGATGGAAATAGGAAAAAAAAAAGGGAAAGAAATATGTATTCATTTGCAGATATGCATATCTATTCTTAATGAAGTCCTGCCTATTACACCTCCAGTATAATAATTTACGTTGGCATTAGTAAGGAGAAAATTGTTATTAGCTCAGAAATGTTATGCTTAAAAACAGAATTAAATTTACAAGTCTGATTCTCTTGCATAACCAATGTGGAGAAGGGAGAGTTCATAGGAAAGCTGGTTATTCTGCCTTAGTTCTCCACAGACAGTATGTCTCTTAGTGTTTGAACCTGACATGCTCTTAAATAAGGGTTGGAAAGTGTACAATGTTTTCTTTCATACTTTTCCTCTCCCTTTTTCATATGGGAGTGCAGACACAATGCTGCTGTCAGCTAATGATAAACTTATTCCCAGCCAGTTTTGCTGGAATATAAAAGATATCACATAATTTTGTCCAAAACCTGATTTGGCTGGTGTCAGCAGACTTATAAACTGGGGAAAATACTTAGATTTTACTCCCAATACTTACTGGTGCAGACATAATATTTTTCTTCATATTTAAATGTAGTTGTCAGTCAACTACATAGTTCTGAAGACGAATCATATTTATTGAAATTTATTTCCTTCCTTCCTTCCTTCCTTCCTTCCTTCCTTCCTTCCTTCCTTCCTTCCTTCCTTCCTTCCTCTTCCCTGTATTTCTGTTTTTGCATACATGTATTTATTTTTTCCAGATATGATCTTTTTCAGATGAAATAAGCAATATGAAATAAACTTATGTTTCTTATGATTAGTGGAATCTGCAGGTGGAGAGGAGTACAACCTCATAAAGCTGATTGAATACAGTCCATTATTGATCAGTGTACTGCAAAAAAGTGAAGAATAAAAATTAATAGACTGTGATAGTTATTTATTATGATAAACTTGGAGGTGGGTATTACAAAGAAGATGATTTTTTTCACTACCACAAAAAATCGTTATGCCATTAACTAGATTTAAATGAAATGTGATTCTGTGCTGGTGAAATGAAAAACCAAACCAGACAAGCACACTAAAATATACTCTGGTTATAAGTTCCAATTTTATTTCATTGTCTCCATTCTGGTCTCAGTTAGAGAGAGAATTCAAGAAATAAATGAATGCTGTTAAGTAAGAAGACAAATAATTTCCTATCAGTTTGAAATCATACCTTGTGCTGAAGAATTCTGCCTTCTACAGTAGTGTTTCTCACAGTACATCCAGAAATAGATTAGTATGCTGCAAAGACAGGTGAGCAAACCAAGGTTCAGAGTCAGTCTGTAGTTAAATTCAGTGATTAAAGTGATGGAAGTCTCTGGGGCCTAGAAAGAGGGAGTAGACAGAGAATATTTTTAGTCCAAAGGAGCATGTGAGGATGCAGCATTTCCAGGAGATTTTAGGAAAGTAAAAACAGTAAAATATGTCCTTGAATGCATATCATCTATGCCCATGAGAAATGGAGTATGTTGGAAACGAGAAAAAATAACTGTTTAAAGTGTGGAACAGTTACAAAAACAAATCTAAGATCAGAATAAGTCAAAAATATTAATGACTGACTAGTTTTTCATTTAAATCTAAGAAAAAATTCTGTAAAACTGGCTTTTGCATCTCCTTAAAATACACAAGCCATCTGTGAGGCCAGAAAGGTCTCTGCCACTCTGCAGCATAGTCTTCTGACAAACCACTTTTGTCAGCACTTGTACATGGCAAATGAGTTGATCATATAAGAGGTTCCTTATAATTAAGTAGACTTGTATGTTGAATTAAAGGCTTATTTTTTTCTATGGTAGCGTGCTGCTTGTGATACAATCACTCTTATTTCATGTCAGAATCTATTCATTGCAGCTCCATAGACTCCAATTGCATTACCTTATATAAAGACTTTTTTCCCCATTTGACTTTAATTATGCTCCATCATCATATACTAGTGCAATACTTAACACTTTTTTAATATATATATTTTTATATACCTTTATAAATACTTAAAATATCTTGCTGCCATGTAAGTTTTCCCAGACTTTCATGGCTCTTTGTCTTAAATTTTATTGCTTCCATAATCGCTCATAGGAAATAAAACATCTCTTGGCATAAGAGTATCAATTTGGTCTTGGTGTCATGTCTTTTTCAATGAAAAATATTTCTATGCATGAAATCCAGAACAGCAACAACAAAATCACTTAAATGGCTGTGTAAGAAAATCTTTTGTGTGCAAAGGGAATATCAAGCCCAGTGTCAAAATACAAGCTAGTACACCGAATAAAAGCCATGCCTTGACTATAGGAAATCTTTAGGGACATAGAAACCCTGTGTTTTCATTAAGAAATAAGATGACCTGTGAAAGAGGATGGCTGTACGATACTTCTGGGACTAACAGCAACAAAACAAATCAGTTTTTAAAATAGAAAGATCACACAACAATGCATTTGCTCACAGATAAAATCTGCAGAGCTGCCAGGCATTTGGGAGATAATTTCCAGATGCTCTTCCAACCTCAGCCTAAAAGAAATAAAAACAAACCCAAAACATTTTGTGGGTTCTTAGAACAGAAAATAAATTTGGCTCCAAAGTGTGCCTAAGGACTGACTACAACACAGAGACTTCTCTCATGTGGCTGTGAAATATGCACTGACTGGTTCTTCCAGGTGACCTCCTGCACAGCTTGACAGACAGATCCACTCATGGCAAATCCACAGTGACTGCACAAGCAGGCTGCGTGGCAGATCTGCTTCCCCATCTCTGCAGATCTCTGGATCTCTCTCTTTTGTCTCCTGTGGCTGAACAGCCAGAGAAACTGTGTCAAGCCTACGGCATGAACAACAGCTCAGACAGGAAGCTCCAGTGGGAGAAGGAGAGATAGTGAGACAATATTTCTTCAAGCCTATGCTTCAATAATTAATAACAAATAATAGGATTCCAGTCCCTTGCCGTATTCTGATGATGACACTTCCTAGTGCGAGTGGAGAAGCCAGAGAGGAAGAAAGGGATTTCGCTTTTAGAGCGAGTCTGATGAGTGCACCCTGCCTTGTACTGGGAAATTATTTTATTTATGTGAAACAGAAGGCTGATCTTTTCTGCTACATAGACCCATTGTGGGATGTCAAAGAGCTCTAGCATGCAGTGAACTGAATAAAACAGTACCAAAACCCCCCAAACACCTGTGGAAACAGGTGATGGAGGTAGAAACTCTGAGTTTGAAATAGCCAGTATCACTGCTTAGTAAAAAATGACGCAGAGACATCAGAAGTCTGAGTAACAAATCTTTACTCTGAGCTGCTTCTTTTTATACACTGGTCAATACAGATGGACTTGATTGGTCATTTAATTAATACACTTCACCTGATTGGCTAATTAACAAGATGCCCTTTTATAAACAATCTTATGAGAATAACAAGAAAACACAACAGGATGTTGTAGGTGTTGTAGGAAAACAACACCTGCAGGTTGTTTTTAATAACTGGCTATCATTTTTTATCTTCAACTCCCTTAAGTCTCCTTGGCTGATTCTGGGAAAACTTATCTAGCTTTCTCAGCTTTTTCTCTAGCTTTTCTCAGCTTTTGATCAGCTCTCTGACCAGGCTGTCACGTCCACAAGGCAGTTCCAAGAGTAAGAGACACTTCCAGGATATGCGTATAAGGACCATAACCAAAGTAGAATATATGGCTTGCACACTACATTTTCATCTAACTCTTCCTGCCTATGCATGGTTCAAGGGCATGAGCCTTGCTCATAAAACTGTTGTTTAAATATGCTTTTTGGAAGGCAGACCTACAGAAGATTAGTCTTTCCCACACAGAAGCACAGCACTTCACCAGACATACCAATCTCTGCAACCAGCAGCAGCATACTGTGAAGACTGACACCATCTCTCAACCCCTGAGCTGGCCTGGGGATGAGAAGGAGCCCATCAGGGGGAATCATTTGTTCCATGCTGATGAAGGAAAGGGATTATGTGTCTATAAAACAGAAGAAAACACCTTAAAGATTTTAGGCCTGAAGTGGCAGGAATTTTATAGAATTCATCATAAGACAGGGATGGTGAATCTTCAGCAGGGATCATGATTGCTAATGGTGTGCAAGTAGGGCTTGAGATATCTGCTGTTTTCTGGCTGCTATGGAAATTTTGCTACTCACACTGCCTGGCACAGGCTGGGTATAGGAAGCATTCAAAGCATAAGATAAAAGATAAGGATATTACTTAGAGGTTGTAGGGAACAGAAGGAGATAAAAGAGATTAAAGGAAAAGTGGGGGGAGAAATACTGGCACAAAACGTGAAAAAAATTCATCAACACATCTTAGTCTCCATAGCGCTTTTTACACAAATTCATAGTATTTAAATGCAATATTTAATTTTGACAGATATAGCCAAAACAGTATCATTGTGGTCTGAATGGTTTATTAGTTTAAAGGATGTCAGCTCTTCTCCATGATTTTTAGCCTGCTTAGGCATTAAATTTCCAGGTGTGACAAAAAATTCAGGAATAATTTCTAATAATACCTTAATATTAGAATAATTTGATAGTATATAACATTAATTTATAATAATAGTTTATTTAACATGTCATCAACTACACTGATTTATCACTACATCTATGCATTTTTCATATATGCATAATGCCAGTGCATTACATAGAATGGTTAAAATGCCACAGCCTTTCAAATAATTTGAAATACTATTGGCAGCCATCCAACCTGCACATAATGAGGTAAATATATCTTCCATGAGTTGTGAAATTTATGAGAAGTGTACTGGTCTGTTCTTTGCTAGTTAAAGTAGGAATATTTCTAACAAAATGAGAGGTGTTCTCCCTAAACTGTTAAACCTTGAGACCTGTGGTGCATTTTTTTTCTCCCTATGGATCTTTTGTCTGTGAAGTTAGTGGTAATGTGGAATGACAGAATAATTACCGTTAAAATATCTTTTTCCAAATGGAATGTGATTACGTAATGAATCATCTGTACAGAGAATAAGGTATATTAAAGCACTTCATTTCAGTCAGTTGGAATCCAATTGAGAGTTCAAAGCACCGTAAAGTTTATTCTTCTCTTTCTTTATTTTTTGGATTTTTTTCCCCCCCATCTTTCTGGGGAAATCTTAACCCTGATTTTTTTTTCCTTTTTAGCTCTAAAGGAGCTTATGTGTCAAATAATCTCATTGAGGAGATAAAAGCAGAAGCTCTCCAAAAGTCTGCATTCGAAGGAAGGAAACTTTCTTCAGTTGCTGAGAAAGATAAGGTAGGGTCATATCCTCTGATCATCAGCTATTCTAATTTCTGTTTCATGGCTGTGATCCAGGTTCATGACTTTAGGGCTTTCTGTCAGCTTCACATCATCACCTACAATTTATGTAATGTAAAACTACAGAAAAACATGCAGTAGGACAAGCTTAAATTAACCTTGCATAGTCTGAGTTTGATTCATTAATTTCAA
The DNA here is from genome assembly GCF_047830755.1 of Zonotrichia albicollis. Classification (NCBI taxonomy): domain Eukaryota; kingdom Metazoa; phylum Chordata; class Aves; order Passeriformes; family Passerellidae; genus Zonotrichia; species Zonotrichia albicollis. Next base: position 74,093,819 of record NC_133820.1, read on the forward strand.
GGCACATGTGGTTCTGATACCAAATGAATAAGGAATGTCTTCAGCTGTACAAATTAACTGTAATAAAAATGTGAAAGATTGCAACTTTAGTACTAAATCTGATAAGAATGAGATTTGGTTTTTTGTGTTAGTTCCCATTTCTCATATGAAAACCTTAAATGCTATAATGAAATCAGTTTTCTATATTAAGGCATGGTACAAGCAGTGAAAAATTCTGAATCTTAAAGCTAAACTGAGGAGTCAATATATCTCTGTTTGCTAAAATCCAGTCTCTACTATCTAGCTTTGATAATGTGCTTAGTATTACGTTTTTAATGGAATCACATTAACCACTTTTTTATTAGATAAAAATTCTCTGTTCTTTAAGCTTTCTGTGCTCTAGCAATTAATATAAATAAACTTCACTGTTTCTGAAATATAGCTCACGTACATGATCCATGGAAAATTATCCTGGAATAGTATCTTGGTAAATTATGAGTATAATTCACTATTTCTTTTACCTTTACCAAATTTAAATATGGTCAGGGCTGCTTCAGAGATGCTTTAAGGAACAATAAATTCCAGTGTGCTAACACTTACTGTGATAATGTTAGCACAGTCACTTATAATGTGCTTAGTTACATCAATCTGCCATATAAACCAGCTTCAAGTCACTGTCTATGACAGTCACTGATACCCCATGTTTGGCTAGCCCAGGTTAAGGATATTTATCGATTTAGTATACAAAATATTAATTTTTTTCTCACTCATGTCCTGCTGACAAAGCAAAATATTTTAATTACTTAAAATAACCAATCTTTTCCCTCCAGCAGTTTCATACTCCTGTAATTACCAGTCCTAATAAATTTTCAGAAAACTCATTAAAAGGAAACAAACAAAAAGAAGAAACAAAGCAAGCAAGCAAAAAACCCTAAAGACATTACATACATGCAAAAGCATATTTCAAAAAATCAGAAAGTCCCAAGTCTACCAGAAATATTGACCCAGTACTTCTGAACTGATTGTTTCCTCCCTTGGACTTCTTTACATTAATTTTTCAGCTGAGAGCTTCTCCATGAAAGAGAAGAGATTTTTTAAATAGTATGTTTTTCCTTCTTTCTCTGATTCCTCTTGATATAAATGTTTCAAAATAATATTCCAGCCTAAGGCAAATACATTGCATAGGAAATTTCAGTACAAAGAAGAAAGATTAGCAAAATTAAAAATAACTGAAAGTAGATGTGTTGGCTAACTGTACTAATTATGAAAAGTACTGCCTTATCCATGTATTGATAATTACAATGATTAAAAAAAAACAAAACCAAAAAAAGAAATCTCCCATTTAAAATAAATTTCCTCTGTGGAAGAAGCACTTTAGTATTTATGGTAAAAAGTCATATTTTAAGCTGAATTATAAACCTAAAAAGCACAGACATGTCCTGTAATAATGAAATACTTGCCTGAAAAATATTGAAAAAAAAGACAAAATATCCAAAATGACAATTAGCAAATGTATTGCCCTCATATTGTAATGAAAAAAATTTACTAGATTGAACCTGAGGGCACTGCCATGGATAAAACTTTCACAGAATGGATCAGATTGGAAGGGGACCAGAAGAGGTCACTTGCTCAAATTCCTGTGCTTAGGCAGGGTTATCCCAGAGCACGTGGCACAGGATTGCATCCAGACAGTTCTTGACTTTTCCAGCGAGGGAGACTCCACAACCTCTCTGGACAATCTGCTCTGCGCAGTAAGGAAGTTCTTCCTTATGTTCAGGTGGGACTTCCTGTGCAGCAGTTTCTGCCCTTTCCCTGTTGTCCTATTGCTTGGCACCATGGAGCACAGCCTGGCTCCATGCTCTGACACCCAGTGACCCTGCCCATGCACACTGGTGAGCTCCTTCCCCAGTCATCTGTTCTCAGCACTGAACAGGCCCTCATAAAATAAGTGCTTGTTCCTTAATCTTTGTTGCCTTCTGCTGGACTCACTCCAGGAGCTCCATGTCTCTCTCGTACTGAGGAGCCCAGAACTGAGCACAGAGCTCCACGTGTGGCCTCACCGGGGCAAAGCAGAGGGGCAGGATCCCCTCCCTCGACCTGCTGGCCATATGGACCCACAGTGTGCACGCTATTCCTGAAGGAATGCACCCCATAGGAGGCGCTCACACTGGAGAAGTTATGAAGGATGTTCATGAAGGACTTTCTCCTTCATGGGAGGGACCCCACACTGGGGCAGGGAAAGGACTCCTCTCCTTTAGGAGAAAGCAGTGTCAGAAACACCATCGTCTGCTGTGATGGACTGACCATTGCTCCCACTCCCTGTCTCTCTGCACCCTTGGCAGGAGAGAAGGTAGAGTCCAGGAAGAGTGGATAAGTGGGCAGAAGGTGTATTTAAGAATTTTTTTTTAATTATTTCTCATTATCCTGCCCTGATTTTGAATAGTAATAAATTCAATTAATTTCCCCAAGTCATGTCTGTTTTGCCCATGACAGTAATGAGTGATCTCTCCCTTCCCTTAACTCATGACATTTTCCTTATATTTTCTCCACCAGTCCAGTGATGAAGGAAGTCAGAGAGTGGCTCTTGTGGGTATCTGGCACCCAGCCTGGATCGAACCACCATACATGGCTGCAGCCTGACTTGTTGCCTGCCTCCTTACCAGGTACCGAACCCCACTGTGGAGTCTCATGGGCTCCACAGCCAAGACTGCTGTGACCCCACTACAGCTGCCCCCAGCCTTCACTTCTTGCCAACAAGGCCTTCCTACTTTGTTAGGATAACATTGGGCAGCACACCATTCCTTGCGGGATCCTCCTTCCTCTGGCATGAAGTTGTCATCAATGCTTTCCAGGAACCTCCTGAATTCTTTGTGCTTTGCTGTGTTGCTTCTCTAGTAGATGTCAGGATAGTTAAATTCACCGTCAAGAGCCAGTGCCTGTGGCTCTGAGGCTGCCTTGAGCTGTCTATAGAATGTCTCACTCACTTCCTCCTCCTGATCAGGCAGTCTGTAGCAATATGCACAACTGTGTCACCCTTTCTGGTCTATCCTTTTATCTTTAGGTAACTCTCAGGGCTACATCTCCAAGGAGGGTCAGGAGTGATCTTGACCTGCAAACCTTGGTCATAGGCAATTAATTGTCTTTCTATTCATGGTCCTATCAGTCTGACAGTTCTACTCTCTTTACTTCTTCTGCTATAACCTCTTCATGCATCAGCTTGTGAATGTCTCAGATGGGCTTTTGACTTACACTTACTGGTTAAAAGGCTAGGGTGAGACATTTCTGAAATATTTTATATTTGCCTTCAGCAGAATGAGTCATAAACCAATTTTCAGTTCAAAAGAATAATGCTGCAGAGAGCCACTTTAGCTCAATTTAATTGTAAGGAAATTACTCCCACTGTAGGTTTTTGTCTTAAGACTTCCTTTCCTGATAATTACCAAAGACTAGATGCCCTGAAATTTGGCTAGTTTAAGGAAAGATTTGAATAAAGGATACAGAATTCTCAGAATTGAAGATAGTGTACAGTGTAGGAGTCTGGAGTTTTTTTCTACTTCCATCATGTCTAGTTTAGGAATGTCTGCAGAACATGTGTTGCAAACATATTGATTGGGAACTCCTACTACAAGGTATTTAGAAATTAAACAAGCATTTCAGAAAGAGGTACTCGTGGCTTATCTTGCTGCAGAGTAAAAGGAACATTGAATAACCACTGTGTATTTTCCTTTTTCTACTCCAGTGTCCATTTAACTGGGAATAACACTTCTAGAGGACAACTATTCCTCTCCTAATATCAGAAATTTACTCTTACTGGTTTATGGACCATGTGGTTTCCTATTTATCCAGGGTGACACACATTCCAGATGTCACTGTCATTTCCAAATGTCAGGAGGAGAGTGACAGAAACATCACATTCCTTTCAAACCTTCCCAAAACCAGAATTGCATGTTCTGTAACGTGTTGATGTGTGAAACAATCCTCTTGATAGCAATAGTGCATGTGGTGCAGGAGAATACTTGCAGCAAGCAACCTGTGCAGTGGATTAAATGTCCCAGTTTCACAAAGGCCGTTTATTGTTTTGTCTATTTCAGCACCATAGAAATTCTCCTTTGAATAGGAGAAATGTCAGTTCTGAAAAATGTGACACTAAAACCTTCAGTCATGAGGCAGAAAGCCTTGACAGAAAATGCTTTTTTTCATTTTTTGTTTCCCTTGAATGGCAGATTTCAATACTTTGCCTCAATATTTCAGATTACCCTTCTTTCCAAACTTAGAAAATATAACTGGACAGAGAAAGTTGAGAGGTTTAGATACAATGAATTTTAGCCTATTCAATTTTCCAATCCATTTGGATTTTTGCAGCCTTGGAGACAGCCTCTACTTTTGTTGTGCAGGAAAGGATTTAAATATTATTGAAAACCCATTAGTAACAGTTAGAAATTCTTTTTAGAGCTGTAAAAATTTGAATGGATATATATGGAGTAAAGTTTCAGTGCAATGTGTGGACTAAGATCCACATAGGGTGATTTTAATAACTAATGTTAATAGCAACTGTTGCTGAATGTAGGGATATGTTGCACATACTTTTGTTACCAGGAGAAAAAAAGTTTAGTAATAAAATTGCATATAAACTTAGAAAAATACAGAGAATCCATGCCAGGTTTTTCTTTTGTTGATTTGGCTGGCTTTCTTTTCTTATACCAACTTCAAATACCTTTTTCTCAAGATTATTATGTTTATGTATTTTTCCAAAAATGTATAGAGTATAAATGTTCCAGTGTAGATGCCTGACAATATGTATGACATAGGCATGTTTTTTTGTGCTAACATAGCTGTAGCAAAAGTTCTGGTTTGAATCTTAATTACAGTGGAAGATATTTTATAGCTGCCCTAATGTACCTGCTTTCTGTAAGTGATCTTAATGTATGTACATCTGAGTTAGGAAGGCACCAATGGAACACTACATTCCCTAATTTGGGAAAAAGCTCTACATCTCAAGGAACAATTTATGACTTTTCATTATCCTTTCATTCCTCAAAGGCTTCCATGCCACTACTTTACATGGTGTAGAGAAGTCAATGAATAAGACATATTTGCTTTTTAGTGAAGACATATTTCAATACTAATGCAACTGGACAGAAGTAAAAATAAATCAAATAGCTTTAATGACAGAAGGAAAAAAAAAGTGAAGCTCAACATCTTACAGCATTAAATATTTTATCTTGCTTACTCAGTGCCATAAGTGACTCGAGCTTAAAATTTGTCATATTTAGACACATGAAAGCAGCTTGTGAAAAGAACACAATTTTTGTTTTCAGTTTTATAGTTATGAATTTTGGTCTACTCTGTCAGTCAGAATTTTTGTTTTTAATTTGCATACCAGAAAAGATTAAAGGAAAAAAAACAACTGCCCCAAAACCTGCAGCTGTCATCCTTTGTTCCATGTCTAACAGAATAAATGGTCTGGTTAGATTCCAGCATAGTTAGGAGTCTTATTTGGTTCAGATATCTGTTAGACATCAAGGTGCCACAGTGAAAATGGCTATTTTTGTGTAGTTGGAATAAAGAAAAAATTAAAGCCACTCCAAATACTACAGGAAATGTGCACAATTAGTCTTAATGAAAAAAATTCCAAAACTATATCAGGGAAAAAAATCGCATTTTTCCTTTCACTATGTATCCTCTGTCTGGTAGATGTTAATCTATTACATCAAAATACTCCGTTAATCTCCTTATATATATTAAAGTATTAAGAAATCTATCATGATCCCTGCAAGGTACATGATGCTATAAAAAGTTTCTAAATCTATGATGCTGTCTAGCTTAGAATCCTTCATCTTGGATATACACAAACCCATGGCATATTAATTCAGCAAAGTCCACTGCAATTATGTATATGATCTAAAAAGGGGGATATCATGCCGTAGAAGTAAACCAGATAAGTGAATATCTCACATGAAATGGGCAAGATTTAGAGAGGTTTAACCTACATTCACATTGTAAGATACAGAGAAGTAGCTTATGTAACTTTTTATAGTTGCAATAAATTTATTTATTTAATATCATCCTTAAAAGTTGCTATATGTATCTACAGAATGACAGGAAAGGCCACAAGACTCTCCAGAATCTCCTCTACTTTCTTCTCTGCAAGAAGAAAATCATTCAGGTTAGAAGTGTGCCGCTGTTCTTTGTACATGAAGATTTTAAACACACCATATAAAGAGCAGAAAATATCACGCAAGTCTATTTTCCAAGAGCGGCCTGGCTATTAAGAGGAGCAGTTGGACTGTAACAGATGACTGAATGTTCTCCAAGATGACTTTAAGTGTCAGATAGTTGTGTCCTAGGGTTTTTTTTCACCAATCCCTACATTTATATCATATTCTATATATCTAAACCAGACAAAAATAAACAGATTCATCAAGTGTTCTTGTACTAAGGGAGATCCTGCATACTCATACGGGCTGCTAAACCATATTCTAGCTATGTGAGACTACTTCAGGGGCAAAGAATGGGCAGGCAATGGCAGCTAAACATTAAATATTAATGGGATTTTCTGATAAAATATCAAATATTAGGTTATGACTTGTCAGCAGTAATATGAAAACTTCAAGGAAAGCATCACCAGTGGTGTCATCTTAGCTGCCAGACAAAACATAGCTTTTCCCTTAATAATTAAGTAGGTTAGGTGTCACAGTTTTCACTTGAATTAAAGAAAAAATGGGCTTAGAATCTTTCTTTTATGGCGTATACAAAAGCTTTCAAATGCATGCTACTGCATGTGTGAATTTAACATCCTTGCTGAAATAGTTTCACTTTGTGTAACTAATTAAATATTTATAGGAACAGAGAGTGCAAAAATAACTCTATGTGACAGAGGTTGTGATTTTTATGTGGTAGGAGAAAACTTCAGCATAAGTTCTCTCATTTAAAAAGCAGATTTGGATCAGGGCACCCACAGAATAGGCAAATATTCTCTATTTGAGATATAGGATATACCCCTTTGGGGCTCTCTCATCGTAAATTACTCTAAATTGATGGTTTTTTCGCAGTCTAAAAAGAAAAAAAAAATAGGCATTTTTAAATCTTTTACATGAAGAGACAATTCTTCTCATTTGAATTTTATGGAATGTGTTAAATTCCCCTAGACTATTTCACTGCAGTTAAAAAAGAGATGCAGAGGTGTTATGAATATTATGAATGTTGACCTGTCTAGTCATATCTCTATTAGCATTTCTATTCAGCTATTAAATAACAAAGAATTGCAGAAGTAGAAAGAAAGTTAAGCAGTAAAATTTCAGCTAATATATAACAGGCAGAACTGTGTATAATTCTAATGCTGAGGATGAGCCTGAAAAAGAACACTGACAGACTATATAATTACAGTGTTTGACAGAATACATTTTTCTGAATCTGAATATAATGACACTTTTCAGTTCTCAGAACTAGAAGACTGAGGATGAGTCAGAAGAGCAAGCAGTAGCTTCCATTAAATGTCCCAGAGGGAAAAAAATAAAAGGAAATGGAATTTAGAAAGAGGAGACACAACATCAGAAACAACAGAGTCCCTATAACACCATCAATAAGGATAGAAAAACTTTAGAAGTTTCTATACTGAGGTTCATTTGTTAACTGTCAACCTCCGCCGGAAATCTTGTGTGAACAGATTTTGTTTTGATCTTTCAAAATTTCCATTCCTTGTCTTAGCAAAGCCCAAATCTGCAGAGATGTACAAAAAGAGGGAAAAATATGTTCAAAAATCAACTATATAAATAATTTTCCAACATTATATAAATGCATTGAAACAGGTCTGGCTTTAACTATGGAGGGATTTTTTTTTTCAAGTGGCTTGTTCTTTTTTCCATTTAATCTAAAACAGTGCAGTGGTAGCAGTAACACATATTCAGCAACAAAGAGGTTAACTTTATCAAGGGTCTCCACAGCACCATAGGTGGAATGATCCAGTATCTGAGATAATATAATTCATACTTTCATGAATCAGCACAGACTTCAAAACAGTATTTCAGGATTACAACAGGTTTGACAATATTCTTTAGTTCAGTATTAGATATATATGTCAGTGGTGCATGTTCCAGATCCTCCTGCCTATCCCAGATAACAAGGTGTTGTAAAATGGGATAAAGTTCCATCACAAAAGAGCGGGATTTTTTCATGAGGTAGCCAAGGGGGGGGTCTCTGATTGCAAGGCTGAGCTTAAAAGATGCATCAGGAAGTGACCTGTGGGTACAAGACGTGCCTGAGCACACACAGAGTATTTAACTCCAGTCTGTTGGACTAGTATACTGCTGTGTACTGATGTGGGTTTTATCACAAGCTTTCTAAACCAAAGTATCACTTAATTACAAAGCATCAGAATTTCTAGGTGTGAGAGTTTTCTGAGAAAAGAAACAACAGTGAATAAAGGCTGTAAGTGCTATTATTTGTAGAATGTACAAGTCCTAGCTGAGGCTGAGGTACTAATTAGAAAAAGCTATTTGTAAAAAGGTAGTGCAATCTGCTTGAAAGAAGTTATATTTTCATTTCAGAAAAAAGGTGGGAAGAAGTGCAAAGAAATGGACTGATTTTCTAATTCTCATTACCAAGATTTTTTGGAGAAAGAATTTTGGAGATCATGCATGGTACTCCAGCTGCAGGTGACAATACAGTACCATCAGTAGAGGAGTTATATACAAATGTGTATAAATGCACACTACAGACTATCATTCAGAACAAGTTTTACTTAGTAGGATCATGGAAAAAATGTCCAAGGACTCTGAAAACGCTATAATGTGAAGCTGAGGCTCCAACCTGTTGTTTGCTCAGTCTATTTTTGCAGTCATAGATTCTTTGACCAATGTGTGGACTCTTCAGTCATGTTTTTGTGTTTTCTTCTGAGGTATAGTCTTACACCTCAGTTACTAAATGGAGGGAAGAGTCCTAAGGATTTACTTCCTCAGAAGGAGAATGTCTTTAGAGCTTAAAAAGTGGCTGTTAATTTTAGAGTAAGTCTTTGGAATACTGTAATTGCACTTCAGACTTTGGGAACATTTTAAATCAGGGGAGTATGAGCAAGGGAATGGTATTGCTGTGGCCATGTATAGAGGAGTGACACACTTGGCATTGCAGATGGAGCATTTTGGAAGTGTTAGTTCACTAAAATCATGTCGAATATGGCCCAATCTGATTCATTTAGCTACCTGGTTAAGGACTATTTACTATAGAAAATATAAAAAGGAACAAGGAAAGTGATAGATTAAACACATAGATACACAGACAAGAGAAGGTGATAGAGCTGTGTTTATTGTTACTCTGGGTAATTTAATCCTGTGTGCATATTTTTCAATGCTAAATTCAGTAGCAAATCAAGTCAGTCTATGGGGTGAATAGGAGAAATCTCCATATGTGAAGTCAGTGGTGGGTATGGAGCCCAAGGTCTGATCATGGACAGTAGCCAGCTGGGAAACCTGTGTTGATATTCAAGGGATCTGTGGGAGGGGGAGACTGTGAAGCAGGTGGGTGATTTAATGCACCTGTTTGAGAGTAAACATCAAGCTGAACAAGCCAGTGAACAGGAGGAGACTCATTTGGAGGGGAAAGAGGGCTGGCATCCAAACAGGGATGTTGAGTGAATGCTCAAGAGAACTAAGGATATGGGTATGCTTGTGAATGTGGAGAGTGAGAACATGCATGATTTCAGCAGTGAACTTCAACCACAGTCAGAGACAAGGAGCAGGGTTTGCCATCTGTATCTATATCTTATGAGAGATGAGAACTGTTTTATGTGCTGTATCCGGGTGCTTTTAAAGGCAGTGCCTGAATGGGCAAACTGGAAAGCAGCGAGTCCACCAGCCTGGGATGGAGACCCCTGAGATATGATGCCTTAATCTGTGCTTACCTTGATCTGTACATAGTATTAATGATATGTAACTATGTGTACTACTAAAGAAATTGAAAAATAAAACTATAAATTATGATTTCACTAAAATTTCTATTTTTAACACATAGAATTCAGTCATAATGTACCATTGTTTCTAAAATATGCTAATTTTCAGAAAGTTTTGTGTATTTATTTCCATTTTTGGAAATAATCCACTTTTCTAAAGTCATCTCTGCTTGCTTGCCCTCTGCAAAATTTTCCATTTTTAAGGTGACCAGGTCTTTTCTTGAATAATTTAATTTATTCTTTAGATGCTTCTGAAATTATTTTAGAAGTTAAAAAAATAAGTTTTGAGTTTAGGCTGGCGTAATATTTAATAATTTTCCTGGCCTGATTTCCTATTCTAAGGCCATATTTAGGCAATCTGAAAATAATTTCTTTATTTGTTTTTCTTATTTAGAAAGACCCATTTGATTTATTTATTTTTATTTCTATTTTGATGTATTTAAAGATAATATCTTTGGTAGGATCTTAAAGAAGAAATCAGAATCTTGCTTATATTTTCATGTAATCTGTCAGGTATACTTCAGTTTACAAACAAATTACAAGAAAGAAAAATAAAATATAAAAAAAGATTCAAAAAATCTTGACCCATTCACAGAAATTTTAGAGTTATCTTTCTGAATTTTAAATAGTATTTAATCCCAGTTTCTAGAATGGATAACTCACCAAAATAATTATTATAAGTTGCTATAATTAGCTATTAATATTATTAAGACTTTATCATTCCTAGGACTACTCACTTTTTTTTTTATTTTGTGATAAATAAAAAATTCTCTTTTTTTGACTAAGAGAAACTAAAATAAAATGAAAGATAGGCGAATGCAAAGATCGTAATTTTTAACCATTCCATTTTTCTCAGCTGTAAAGTGAGATAAAAGCAGAAAGATATACTAAAGGAACACATCAGTTTAAATTATATCAGGCATAAAGGCAGGTAAAAACCTGATGATATGCAGATACATATAGATTGTTTTGATTAACTAACCTATAAAAATAATTTTATGCAATTTGCGAACAAGAAATATAGCTCATAGCACATGAAATTCAAGGGAGAATTAAACACCGTGTTTTATGTGCTTTTCACCTGGATTTTGGAAAGCCATTTGCCACACTGCTTTGTGAATTACTAGCATCTCTGTACCCACTGAGTGTGTTTGCAGCATAGCCTGCAGTGGAATGCAGAGACACCTGAACCAGCACACATGCCAGATGCGGCAGAGTCCTGACAACACTGAGTTCAGCATGAGCCTATTCCTTCCACTCATGCCATCACAATTCAGTCAGCTCTCTGTTACCAATGCTTATTGGAGCCTCACAGAGTTTTGAAATCAGGATTAGTGCTATGGCTTCCACACTGAGCTAACGTGGCCAGGAACAGCCTCATGAACAGTCCCTTTCCCTTTATGAAAGATGCTGTGCTGTCCAAATGCATGGAGCCATTTCGGGTCTGAAGCTGTGTCCAGCATCTGAACCAATAAGCCCACCAGACATGACTGAGAGCATGGTGTGAAGACAGCTGGAACAGCTCTTCAGGTCTCTGGCAAGGGCTCAGCACAGCATGGAAACAGTTAAAATCTTCTGAGCCAAGGATAGATGCCATTGCACCCGTGGCTCTATACTTGGGCGGCAATCTGTGCAGCATTTGTACTGGCCTGCTTAGATCTTCTGGGAAATTTTTGCACCTCTGGCAGGATTTAGCTGCAGCATGAATATCTACTTCTCAGATGATGCAAAAGTTACTGAACTTGAGTTACCTCTGACCAGCTGTAGGTGTTAATAATATATGCATCTGAGCTGCTCAGCCCAATTCCCTGTGTGGTCAACTGAGAAAAATAACAGCTTTCAGGTTGTGATCTATTTCTTCAAAATCCTGATGAGAATTGCTCTTTATTTGCCTAATTCCCTACACTGAATAAAAGAGGCATCAAGTATCTGTCTCAAATGCGGACATATGACATAATGTCTAGAGCTACCTGGAATTATCTTTAGCATCTACCATGAGTCCTGTGCCTTACTATTTTAAAATGCCTTATCAAAAATCTCCTGTAGAAAGAACAAAAAAAAAAAAGCTGCTTTTTCATTTACAAATTGGCATAAGAGGGACATGTTTTGCCAGTTCAGAGTTTACAGAAGCTGTGGAGAACAGATATTATATGATCCAGCGAGACATCCACTGGCTTTGTCAATTTGGGAATAAGCAGAACACTTTTGTATGGCACCAATGTAAAATACAAGAGTGGCTTCAGGACAATGATCATGCTGATAATTAAGTTCATACAATCAAAGCAAAATCACTCATTTTGTCAGTTTCTTAGGCTCTTGTGACACCAGTCTAAAATGCTAGATCATCCTGCTGTTCAGATAATTATAGATGCAGAGGGAAATACATAAACTCTCAGTTAATCGAGTGGATAAAAAGTTGTCCTGCATCCAAAGGACAGCTTTGGATGAATGAGCCTTAGCTAAAGAGACCATATGGTAGGTTTGTAAGTGCACATACTGGATTCATCTTGGGACTTGCTAAGTACTCAGCCCTGAACTTGAAGGATGGGCCAAAAGGAATGCTGTATAAAACACTTCACACATTTTTGAAGCATTTTTGTTGAAAATAAAAATTAATGAATTTGAAGGCAATGAACAAAAGAGTGGAAGGGAGAAGACCAACTTCATTTATTTTTAAAGACAAAATATTAGACTGTTGAAATGTGCTGTTTTGAACCCTTCAAACTTTCCGATGAGTACCAGCAAATCCTTTCAAGAATAGAAAATCACTTCTGGCCCACATCTAAATTTACTACTGTTGTAAGTATCATGCTTAATATTTTAGCTGGAGATAGCCTGAGGGCAATGTTCATTTAAACACACAATTTATGACTGAAGCATTTGGAAGTTTTCAGACACCTACAAAACATGTGTTCAACTGGCTTTCACTTATTAATACCACAGTAATAGAATCAATAGAATGTTTTTTGCAAAATATTAAATGACTTTTTAAAGAAGACAACACTAAACTTGTTAGCTACTAATTTACTTTATAAGGGATATTGATTACATGAGAATATGTTTTTGGTTACGTGTCCTCTGATTTGCAAAACTTAATGAGCTGCTGTAATACAGTGGGTCAGAGTGGGAAAAAAGAAAATCTCAATGTTGTGTTGAACTATTAACCATAGCCAAAATGCTGGTGTGTTATCAACACTGGTTTAATGACAAATTAAAGGCACAGCATGCTGCTGCTGTGAAAAAAAAATCACTCCATCTTTTCCAGTTCCAGTACAGTAACTGAGAAGTATTTAGTCAAATAACAGCAAATTAGAAAAAAAAAAATATTTTAGGGCTATACTTTGGCAGATTTACTTGTGTTACTCTATATAAATAATAGAAATTACGTCAATAGAGTTGTATATGCTTGGGATTTTTTTTTTTTTGTGTTGGTTTATCAGGAGAAAAGTCATACAACTTTTTTGCTTTTGAGCTTCTAACAGGTGTTTGCAAACAGGAGGTTAAAAGGCTGTGTGTACAAGTGGACCATGTCCATTAAAACTAATGCATGCTGGCTGATTATAATTCTGTGGAAGGCTGCCCAGAAAATATCCTCCAAGGAGTTTGAATGAAGTCTAAAGAAAGAAAACAACCAGATTTACATCCAAAGGAATAAGTTCACAATATGTTCTTAACTCACCTTATTGATGTTGCAGAACAGTCTGCATCTCTAACAGCAGTCAGGAGGAAGGACTTTCCCATTCTAGAAAGCAATTAAAGGCAAAGTTGATGGAGACTGTGGAGTTTCTAAAAAAGATCACATTTCTGTAAGAGTTCCTATGAAAAGAAAAAAGAGCTTTTTAACTGCTTAAGTGTTACGACTAGATATGTGTCTATGAGTGAAGTATATATTAATTCTTTAGAAACTGGCTGAAAACCCAAAAACATGTCTCTAAAATGAGGAGCCATACTGTTAGCCAGAATGTTGAATTTAAACTTATTTGGAGCTTAACACCTTTTGAACCTTCATTTTTTGCATTGTTATTGCTTTTGTTCAAATGTGCTTGCTGAGATGTTGTTATGATCTGGTTGTGAAAATTGTAAGAAAGATTTGGCTGCCTGAATTAAGGTGCAAATGAGACCATATTCCAAAGTCAATAGTATAGATTTTATATAGCAGTAAATGTGAGGTAGAGAGATAGAAAGAAATAGAACATGGAAGAGTGAGAGAGAAAAAGAAGGACAGTGAGAGATTAAGTAGAAAATATCACCACTCGGTGGATCCCAATTCACTTTCTCTGGTCTTCTTGGTGATGATGGTCCTGCAAAACATAGAGTTCAATGGATTGTTATATGTTTGGACTAGGTGGGAATGCTCAGGTGCCTCCCCATGGGGAGGGCTAGGTTGGGCACAGTCTCTTGCAGCAGGCTCTGGATGCGTTGCATCACTTGGCATCACGTGTAGTGCTGCTGCTGCTGCAGGGCCTCAGCAACGAGTCTGGGGAATGCTTTGGGGCTCTTTGATGGATGAGGACACCCCCTCAGCTTCCCTCATGTGAATGTCCTGTGGTGTGGCCTTCCTGGGTGGGGGCTTTGCAATTGGACCCGTTTGTGTGAGGGAGGATGGATGTTCACTCCCTCTGACCAGGGGTTACACC